>NC_042617.1:518065642-518153340 GCF_901001135.1 Rhinatrema bivittatum | reverse complement strand
TTAGAAAGGGAATTGTGAACAAAACGGAAAATGTCATAATGCCTCTGTATCGCTCCATGGTGAGACCGCAGCTTGAATACTGTGTACGATTCTGGTTGCCGCATCTCAAAAAAGATATAATTGCGATGGAGAAGGTACAGAGAAGGACTACCAAAATGATAGGGATGTGCAGAGCAAAAGTTTAAGTTCATATGTCCATATGTCCAAAGGGGGGTCCCATTTGCGGTCAATATGGACATAAACAGAATTCAATGAGTTGAGTATATGTCCATATGTGCAAATAAAAATTTAAACCCCTCACCCTCCTTAATCCCCCCCCCAAGACTTACCACAACTCCCTGGTGGTCCAGCGGGGTCAGGACGCCATTTCTGACCAACTTTGCAAGGAGCAAGTGACGTCGGCGCCACGTCAGAGTGACGCGGCGTCACGTGATTCCCCGCGGGGTTGCTTCCGGGATCCTCGTTCGGCCCAAAAGGAACTTTTGGCCAGCTTGGGGGGGCCTCCTGACACCCCCAAGCTGGCCAAAAGTTCCTTTTGGGCCGAACGAGGATCCCGGAAGCGACCCCGCGGGGAATCACGTGACGTCGGCGCCACGTCGGAGTGACGCGGCGTCACGTGATTCCCCGCGAGTTCCCTCCGGCACCCTCGTTCGGCCCAAAAGGAACTTTTGGCCAGCTTGGGGGGGGCCTCCTGACCCCCCCAAGCTGGCCAAAAGTTCTTTTTGGGCCGAACGAGCGTTCCAGCGCGAACCCGCGGGGAATCACGTGACGCCGCGTCACTCCGACGTGGCGCCGACGTCACGTGCTCCTCGCAAAGGATTTCAGAAATGGCGTCCTCACTCCTCGCTGGATCACCAGGGAGTTGTGGTAAGTCTTTGGGGGGGGATTAAGGAAGGTGAGGGGTTTAAATTTTTATTTTGGATCAACAATCGCGATTTCCAACTTATTCAACATAGCTATGTTGAATAAGTTGGAAATTCGATCGTTTATGTCGCATCACTTTTTTAAGTTAAAAAAAAAAAAAAGTAGCGTTTTACATTTATGTTCAAAATGAATGCACACCCCTACAAAATGATAAGGGGAATGGAATAGCTCCCCTATGAGGAAAGACTAAAGAGGTTAGGACTTTTCAGCTTGAAGAAGAGATGGCTGAGGGGGGATATGATAGAGGTGTTTAAAATCATGAGAGGTCTAGAACGGGTAGATGTGACTAGGTTATTTACTCTTTCAGATAATAGAAAGACTAGGGGGCACTCCATGAAGTTAGCATGGGGCACATTTAAAACTAATCGGAGAAAGTTCTTTTTTACTCAACGCACAATTAAACTCTGGAATTTGTTGCCAGAGGATGTGGTTAGTGCAGTTAGTATAGCTGTGTTTAAAAAAGGATTGGATAAGTTCTTGAAGAAGAAGTCCATTACCTGCTATTAATTAAGTTTACTTAGAAAATAGCCACTGCTATTACTAGCAGCAGGAACATTGAATGGACTTGGTTTTTGGGTGCTTGCCAGGTTTTTGTGGCCTGGATTGGCCACTGTTGGAAACAGAATGCTGGGCTTGATGGACCTTTGGTCTGACCCAGTATGGCATATTCTTATGTAAATTTCCAAAAGGAAATCAGGCATAAAATCTATCTCTCTTTAAATTAGTAGAGAGGACCTCTGGCAGGGAGTTCTTGATGAGGTGTCACTTGTAACTGAAACTCCAGGTTGAAAGTGGGAGGCCTCACCAGTGTGAAAAACATAAGCTACCTGATACTGATCCCCACAGAGCTCTAAAATGGCTGGGCTAAATAGAGTTGAGACATTCAATCCAGACTTTCCAGGTAGGGAGGGGCTGATGGGAGATGGAAGGCTCATTGATAGTGTGTTCAATACAGGGACTTAGTGGTATCTAGTGGTCAACCTGTATGGGTGCCACACCATCTTCATCCTATCTCCCCACCAGGTTCCCACATTCACTCTGGACCCTTCTTTCCTCCTTATGCTTCCATACCAATGTTCTGTTTTGACCTCTCCTTCTTTCCACACAGGTACTGACATTTTTTTTCCTGCCTGTCCATCCTTGACCAATATATATTATCCTTTGTCCTTTCTGTAGTATGCATTCCTTCTAAGATGTGATGAGTTGATCCTTTCCACAATTGCTTATGTTTTGTGTTTTTCCAATGAACATAATTCATTTTGCATACTGAGTTCATTTTCTACGTGTAAAACAGGAATTTCTTAAACAATGCTTTCCCTTTCTCACTGCTTATCCTTGTAGCATGTTATTTTTTTATTAAAGGATAGTAGAACTATCCTGAAAACAATGAGGTCAAGTTTGAAAAAAGGACATCATACTTGCCAAAACTTAATTTTCTACTTCATACAGGTTACAATTAAAATAGTGAATTTACACAATAACCGCCCAATCTATTATAAAAGCAATCCCAAAAATCCTCATTCCTAAAAAACCCCATACATAACAAAGAACCCTACTTGACTTATCCAAACCCCAGCCGACCCCTTTATAATGATCATATACATTCTTGCCAACCCTCATACTCCCCCCCACTCACGACCCTAAACTATAGTACTCCTCCCCCTCCTCCCACTCCCTAACCTCCTCCCAAATCCTTCCACCTATTACCCCAACAATTTCCCTGTAGCCTTATTGCCCACCTACTCCCATTGTCCTCAACTTCCCAATGCCTAAAAGTCTTCCAATGTCAAATTGATGATAAGGTCTTGTCCTAATATAATCAAATGCTAGCTGAAGTAACAGGTCTTACTCTTTTCTGAAAAGACAAACAGTTTTATTCCACAAGAATATCTAGAGGAAGCATATTCCAAAACTGTGGGCCAAACAAGATTACACATATTTCTACAAGAAGGTTAACGTCACCATAGGAAATAAAAGCAATACTAATAGCACTTGCTGCGAGGACATCAGCTGAAAAGCAGTTCAGCCAGATGAACAGACTTGGCTTGATAAAGCTATTTAACGACAATAACAATCTTATACTAAATTTGATGTTTGGCTTAGCTGACCACATTTTGATTAGCTAAGTTAACCATATTCTCAGCTGAATTTAGGAACTTCAGTTTTCCATGAGATTTTAGGGATGTGCAGAAGGAAAAAAATTGTTGAGATTCGGTTTTTGTTTCGCTGGTACCCAAATTTGTTGCATTCGTCTTATAGGGGGGAAAACCAATTCGTTGATTAGTTTTATTCGTTTTCTGATTTCCCATTAAAGTCAATGGGGGAAGTATTTGCAGCCTATTTTTGGCTGCAGAATTGGAGTTTTCTTATCAATTCTGATGAAACTTCTGGGGAGCAATCATCAGAATGAGAAAAAAGCTTCAAGGTACTTAGACTGTGGCACCAAAGTGGCACCAAAGTGGCATGAATAGCCTAAGACACTTTAAAGGGGCAAAGGGTACCAGGAGCAAGAGTGCTTTAACAGAGGCACAAAGCAGCAGCAACAGTGTCAAAAACACACCACAGCTTCAAAAGAGAGCACCAATAACAGATGCATGAACCATCGAAGGCAGCATGACAGGCAAAGTGGCAAGACAACTGGCAACAACATCCTACAGCACAATGAAGGGGGAACATAGCAAGCAGAAAGAATAGCACCAACACACTGAGGAACCATGTGTTGGATTCATGGACCATTGAGCTGGCTGACACAGATGATGGCGCACCGTGGGAAGGCCCACAGTGGAGATCAAAGTCGAGAGGCAGCACAGAGCAGGAGACCAGACGAATCTTCACCACTGGAAGCCCAAGGTCCCCCCAGAAGAAGCCTGTGAGGACCCAAGCCACTTGGACTTACTTGTGGTCTCCTGTGGGCGAGTATCTAAAGAGGAGTCCCAGAGTATTGAAGACGGAAGAAGCTGGAGCCAGGAGGCCAACTGGAACTTCACCACTGGAAGCCTGTGGTCCCCCCGGGAGGAGCCTGTGAGGACCCGAGCCGCTTGGACTTAGGCGAGGCCTACCAGAGGACGAGCTGAAGTCAGAAGCCAGGAACAGAAGCCGAAGTCAGAAGCCAGGGATGAGCCGAAGTCAGGAACAGCAACTAATAACTCTAAACAGAGTGAACTTCGTTGCAAGGCAAGGAGTGGAGCTGGTTGCAGGGTTTAAATACTCTGAGAGTGTCTGACGTCATCCCAAGACGGTGCAGTACTTTCCCATGCTGGCCCCTTTAAGTATTGAACCCCTGCGCGAGCTCGCACCTAGGGGTGGGACCAGCTCCGGAGCATCGGTGGATTCTCCCTCGAGGAGGGAGCGCCGCGGGCAGAAGACCGGCAGGCCTGTACAGGCCGAAAAGATGCTGCAGCGGCCCGGACCATCCCCGAGGTAGGTGGAGGGACCGGGGCATGGCCCGGGATCGCAACAGTATCCCCCTTCTTAGCCCCCTTCCTGGGGGCTTGGGCTTTGCAGGGTGGTCCAAGTGGAACTGGCGAAGGAGCATCTTGTCTAGGATGTTAGAGGCCGGCTCCCACATATTCTCCTCGGGGCCATACCCCTCCCAGGAGAGGAGGTACTCCCATCTACGATGGTGGAACCGCACATCCAACACATCCTTCACTTGATAGATGACATCTTGTTCAGCTGCTGAGGTAGTGGGTTCAGGAGGCTTGTTGTGAAAAACAGACAGGATCAAGGGCTTAAGGAGAGATACATGGAAGATGTTGTGGATCCTCAGGATGGATGGAAGGCATAGACGGTAGGAAACCGTACCCACTCGCTCTGCTATGGAGAACGGGCCGATATACCTGGGAGCCAGACACATAGAGGGAGTGCATAATCAGTTGTTCCTGGTGCTCAACCACACCTTATCCCCCGGGAGAAAGACAGGAGCAGGGCGTCGTAGCCTGTCTGCATATTTCTTCGCTGTGGCAGCAGTCTGTCGAAGCTTCTCCTGAGTGGATCTCCAAAGATCATATAACTGTCGTGCTGTAAGTTGCACTGCAGGGACGGAACCGTCAGAGGCAGAGGCAAGGGCAAGGGAGGTCTAAAGCGTTTCCCGTAGACCAACTGGAAGGGAGAGATGTTGGTAGCAGAATGCCTATGGCGGTTGTAGGAGAACTCTGCCCACAGCAATAAAGCTACCCAGTCATCTTGAAGGTCTCCCACAAAGGCACAGAGGAAGGCCTTTAAGGTCCAATTTGTGCGCTCTGCTTGTCCATTGCCTTGGGGTTGAAAAGCCATCGTAAAGTCCAGTTGGACCCCAAATTTCCTACAGAGAGCTCTCCAGTATTTAGCCTTGAACTGCGGACCTCAGTCTGAAGCAACATGGAGAGGAAGCCCGTGTAAGCGGAAGATGTGTTGGGTGAAGAGACTTGCAAGTTCGGGCGCTGTTGGTAACTTAGTGAGGGGCACGAAATGGGCCATCTTCGAAAAATCTATCAACCATGACCTATATCACAGTCTTCCCCTCAGAAGGTGGTAAATCCACTATGAAGTCAGTGGACAAATGGGTCCATGGTTCAGTGGAATGGGCAAAGGTTGGAGGAGCCCCCAGGGATGGCCAGTCAGAGGCTTCTGTCGAGCACAGGTAGGACAGGAACTGACATAAGTATGAACATCTTTCTTGACCTGAGGCCACCAATAGTATTCGGTCAACAGTCCCAAGGTTCGAGCTACTCCTGAATGACCTGCGGTCAGTGAGTCATGAGCCCATGACAAGACTCTCTTGCGCAGGCGAGCAGGTACCACCGTCTTGCCCATAGGGGCTACTTCTGAGGCTGCAAGAAAGACCTTGGCTGGATGGAGGATATATCGAGGCGGATTGGGATTATCCTCCGTCTCCGCAGTGTGAGAGAGAGCATCTGCCCAGACATTCTTGGAAGCTGGTCTGTACTGAAGGATGAAATTAAACCTGCTAAAAAATAGTGACCATCGAGCCTGTCGAGGGTTAAGGCACTGGTTCTTGTGGTCCGTATAAACAATCACAGGATGATGAGCCCCCTCCAGCCACTGGCGCCATTTCTCAAATGCGAGTTTAATGGCCAATAACTCCTTGTCCCCTATGCCATAATTCTTCTCAGCGGGTGAGAACTTCTAAGAGAAGTAGGAACATGGTAAGGTTTTGCCTTTAGGAGATATTTGGCTCAGAACGGCTCCCACCGTGAGGTTGGATACATCTACTCCACAATAAATTGACGTTGAGGATCTGGATGATGGAGACAGACCTCTTGAAGAAAGGCTTTCTTCAGCTCCTAGAAGGCACTTAGCGCCGCCGAGCACCAGTTCTTAGCATCATCCCCTTTCCTGGTAAGGGCCGTCATCGGAGCCACCATCCGGAAATAATGGGGTATGAACTGGCAATAAAAGTTGGCGAAGCCAAGGAAGCGTTGAAGTGCCTTGACCCCCACCGGCTGAGGTCAATCCTTGATGGCCGTTACCTTATCTGAATCCACGTGGAAGCCCGTGGAGGAGATGATATATCCAAGGAAGGGCAGAGATTCTTGTTCAAACTGACACTTCTCTAGCTTGGCAAAGAGACAATTGTCTCGAAGCTTCTGTAGGACTCGTCAAACGTGTATGCGGTATGTAGCCAGGTCCCTTGAGTAAATTAGTACATCGTCAAGATATATTATAACGGAGGTGTGCAATATGTCCCTTAACACTTCATTCATAAGGTTTTGGAAAATCGCAGGGGTGTTGCATAGGCCGAAGGGCATGACCAGATACTCATAATGCCCATCTCTCATGTTGAACGCGGTCTTCCATTCGTCACCTGGTCGTATCCTTACCAAGTTGTACGCGCTCCGAAGGTCCAGCTTGGTGAAGACATTGGCTCCTTGCAGGCGGTCTAGGAGTTCGGGAATCAAAGGCAAAAGATACCTGTCATGTCATGCGATGGCGTTGAGCCCACGGTAGTCGATACAGGGTTGGAGTCACTCGTCCTTCTTTGCAACAAAGAAGAATCCGGCTCCAGCGGGGGAATTAGAGGGCCGAATGAAGTCCCGGTCCAAATTCTCCTGGACGTAGGAAGACATGGCATGAGTCTCAGGCAGCAACAAGGGGTAAACCCACCCCTTGGGAGGAGTAGTACTGGGAACCAAGTTTATGGCACAATCGAAGGGCTGATATTCATAAAGGAGTTCGGCCTTCTCCTTCGAGAAGACATCCAAGTAATCCAGATATTGCAGCGGGAGTGCCACGGATGTGGTCAGAAGTGGTACACTGGGTCGAGGAATGGTCACCAGGCAGAAGCCAAAACAAGACAGGCTCCAAGATGCGATCTGGAGCGTATCCTAGTGGATAACTGGGGAGTGCTTCTGAAGCCAGGGCAGGCCCAAGATGATAGGGTGAATGGATCTCTCCAATATGAGAAACAAGATATCCTCAGTGTTCGTAGAATCAAGAGCTTGGTACAGGTAGAGATGCTCCCCGGGAGAGGAATGCCGTGGATCGAAGATACTCGGAGTAGAGGAAGTCAGAGTTGGACCTCAAGCTGTAACTGCCAGACGAGATCCATGAGAATGAAATTCCCTCCTGCTCCAGAATCGACCAAAGCTAGCGTATCAAAAGTACCGCCGGGGTAAATGAGGGTAACTGGTATGGTACTTTCAAAAACACTAGCATTTCCTTCAACTCTGGTGCCAGCCTTGAGTGGTGAGGGCTCACGATATCCCCTGTCATTGAAAATACACGTTCACTGGGCACACTGGTTGATGGACATGACAGATATCACTGAGCTACTTTGGCTAGGTGTGGCCAGACAGTGGACTTGTGTGCCCAATATGGCAGTGGATCTGTCTGCATGTCCTCTGTGGGCTCTGAGAAATACCGTGTCACTGACAGTTGTGCTGGTGTCTCCTTTGCTTGGGTGGGCTGAGAGTCACTCATGCCAGCTGCTTTCTCTCTAGCCCTTAGCAGAACAGATGATTCTTTATGGGCAACATGCCTTTGGCGTACTGAAGTGGAGGAGGAGGAGGTACTAGCTGTCGCTGACACAGTGCTACTCCTGCTTGGGCTAGCACAACTCTCTGAAGTGCCTGCCGCTGTTTCCTCCTCTGCTTCATGCCTAATCTGTCTCTGCCTATGGCGCTCCTGATCACGGACTTTTGCTAACAGAAGGTCCTTCACAAATGAGAGACAATTGGACTGTAGGGCGAGTTTCCCTTTCACACTGGGATCACAGACTGTGGCGAGCATGTATGTGTGGTCTTCTGTTAAAGGCCTTAATCTCTCTTGCACCTACTGATGCAAAATGTCCAGACAATGCAGCACCTCAGCTGTCATTCCCCCTTCCAGTTTAAAGCCCTCCAAATTTTCATCCAGGAAGTTAACTATAGGGATGATGTCAGCCAAGGTGGCACTTCTGGAACTCAGCTCCTCTGTGACATCCTTGATGGGCTGCAGGATTTTTACCAGCTGACTCATGACTAACCAATCATGATGCCCTAGGGGATTCTGCACACCTATGTCCATTGAACCAGAAAGTTCATGAAGGGGTGTCTGCAGCTCCACTAACCTCTGCAGCATCATATAGATGGAATTCCACCGGGTGGCAATGTCTTGTGAGGCATCTCCAAATCAGTCTGCTTTTTCTCGGAGAATCTGCCCCATCTTCACACTTCTGTGGAAGGGCACTGCTATGTTCCTGCACTTGTGTATTGCCGTATGCAGGTATTCATTTTCTTGGTGATTGGACTCCAACCCCAGAGCTGACTTCACTACCAGGTGCAGAGTTTTTGCAAAACATTGGATGTTCTGAAAATGTACATCGCATATTGACTTTACCATGTTTGCACCATTGTCTGTGACAAAGAAATCAGCTTGAGGATTCCGGTCTAACTGGTGTAGTTGCCAGCCCACCAGCATCTGTCTGATGCATGCTAGAATATTGGCAGAGGTATGGGCCTCATCTGTCAGGTGTGTGTGCAGTAAAGCCCACCTCCACCCTGATACTTGTTCACTAATAGAGCTGCTGCCTGCCCCTGCCTCAGCCAGGTTGCACCAGTGTGCTGTCAGGGAGAGGTAAGAGTGTGCAGCATTCATGGCAGTCCAGATATCGCAGGTAAAATGCACACTCCCCTGTGCCTTAGCTAGCAGCTCTTGGATGTGACTGCAACACTGCTTGTACAGGCTAGGGATGACCTTTCTACTAAATGTGATTCTGGAGGGGACTTTGTAATTTGGAACTAAGACCTTCAGCAAATGCTTGAAACCCACATTCTCCACTATCTGCAAGGGCTGGTCATCAAGGGCAATCATTTCCCCAATGCTCCTGGTTACAGTTTTTGAGGCTGCCTACCTCCTACCCCAGGATAGCGTTACCGCACACCACCCCATTTCATCTATGGTGGGTTGTTGCTTCTGCCACATGGCAGGGGGCTGCTGGCCTGCCACCTGACTGCTAGAAGAGGCTGAGGGCGTGGGGTGACTCTGCTCCTTTCCAACCACTTTATGCTGCCTGGAAAAAGGGGTCCCCTGACTGGTACTGCCACGATCCCCAGATAGCAGTACTGTGTTGGGTGTTGCCTCTTCATATGATACGTCATGCCAAAATTAGATAGATGTCCCATTTGCTTTCCTCTGCTAGTAGCCCTGGCACAGTAATTACACTGAGCAAAACGCGTGTCCTCCATCACTTTAAAGAGGCTCCAGATCACAGATTTCTTTCGTGATCCCTTCTCTATAGCCTTCGGGGTGGATGCTGGCACTGGAGCTGAAGTAGTGGGTGCACCCTGAGAAGCTATGCCAGGGGCATCAGTCACACTCTGTGCCTGCACTGACTGCTCTTCCTCCTCCTCCTCATCTATTTCATCTCTCCTCTGCAGCACTGAAGTGGAGGCTAAGACAGGACTAACAAATCCTCCTAAACCTTCTTCAGCTATTACTTCTTCCATTTCTGATGATGAGAATCCCACAAAAAATGATTCTTCATCGGAAACAGAAGCAAACGGTGCCTGCGCTACATTGTAAATGCTAAGTCGAGTCTGCTGTCGCACTGCTACTTTTGGGTGTCGCCATTATGTCTGGCATGACTCGGCCTCCCCTTCCCTCACCTCCAAAAATACAGAGTCAGAAACAGGTGGTGGCAATGCATCATCTTTAAATTTCATTTTTTTCCGGATGAAACTGCCTGCCCCTCCAAAGATTTTAGATTGGAACAGGTCCCTTTTTAACTTTAATGGGGGACTGGCACGGACATTTGAGGTGCCTCCTCTCCCAGTCCCAATCACTCGACCACGTCTAGCTTTCCCTGACATTATGGATTTAATGTCACTGCCTACTAGGGATTTCAATTAAAATAATTATTTCCAAAAGAGGCCCACTGGGGATTTGGCTTCAGACAGCACCACTGTCCCAATATAGATGAGTCTGGAAAACTGAGACCACTGTATGTGCACACACCAAACTTTTAACTACACAAGAGGCCTACTGGGGATGTGGCTTGAAAGAGCACTGCTGACCCAATACAGGTGAGTCTGAAAAACTGGCCCCAGACTCCCACGAGGAGTCAGTGCCTTGCCTTCTTGGCTTAAAAGAGCACAATAAAAAAAAAGTAGTTAAATAAAAAGCCTGGCTTATACAGCAGCAAAAACGATGAAATATCTTTTTCAATGGCAATTCTATCAAACTAGCTAGAAACTGAATATATCTCCCACCCACAATACCCAAATCCTGCTTGTAACCTACCCCAGGGGGTAAAATAAGCAGAAAATGCCACTGCTAGCAGCTTCTCTCAGTAGCACAGACAGAGAGACCATCTCAGATCAATAAAAAAAGTGCGGTCAAAAAAAGTATGAGTAGCTGGCAGCAGCACTGCAGCCAAATCGAAAAAATATCTTTTTCAATGGAAAATTCTATCAAAGTAGCTAGCAATTGAATACAGATTTGAGACACAGACTAGCTCTGAGTTCAGCCATCTCCCCTGACTACCTCCCTAGACCATCCCCGCCAAGAAAGTGGGTGGCACGCCGTGTGCTTAATTTATAAATAGTGTTGTGTCATCAGGAATAGCATCACAGAGCACTGAGTGAGAGTGGTGATTGGCCGCATTAGAAAAATGCTTAGCTCTAATAGGTTGCATTCTGGTCTCCTTGCCAACCTGTCTGACCCACTCTATGACAGGGCTGTGAAGTCACTTATGACTCACTGGAAAGGACTGGTTTTTGCTTTGGATACTCCCACATGGCCTTCTCCTATTTCAAATGGCCGCTAAGAAATCACTGCGAGCGAAAAGAATGAAACTAATGATATGTTTGTATTCGTGGGGGATCGCGATACGTTTCTCAAACCCACAAATACAACGAATAGGGACGTATGCGTTGCGGATTGCCAATGCATTGAAAACGAATGCACATCCCTATTAGATTTAGCCTGCTCAGTCAAACTTAGCTAGCTATTGTTGAAAATCATTGCTAACTGTTTAATTCCCTCTCTTACTGGGTCAGTCTTCAATTTAAAATAGTCTGCCCTAACAGCCACTCCAATTCCTCCCCCCCACCTACAATCCAAATGTAAAAAAAGGCCTGTGGCAGCTCAGTCTTTATCTTGCCCCATGCATACCAGCACTGAAACACATACCTGGCAGCCTGATCCGCCTCTCTCTCAGCTAAGTAAAAAAAATCTACTTTAGTGGCCTGATCCTCCCAGCACACCTCCCCCTCTTGCACAATGTTAAAAAATATTTCCCATAATCACCACTCCCACTTCCAGATTCCCTTCTTAAATCTCCCAAAACAGAGCTGGATACTGGCTTACTTCCTACTAGCTCAGCATCCAATGTTATTCAGGCGACTCTTAGCACTAGCCTCTAGAGATGTGAATCAGAACCGGAATTGGTTCCGGTTTCGGGGACTATTGGGAAATGTTTTCTCCCGCTGTCCGATTGTTTTTTTTAACGGTTGCGCCTGAGCCGATAAACAAAAAACCCACCCCAACCCTTTAAATCTGATTCTTTAGCATCCCCCACACTCCCGACCCCCCAAAAACCTTCTTAAAGTACCTGGTGGTGCAGCGGGGGTCCCGGGAGCGATCTCCCGCTCTCGGGCTGTCGGCTGCCAGTAAACAAAATGACGCCGATGGCCCTTTGCCCTTACCATGTGACAGGGGCTATCTGTGCCATTGGCCGGCCCCGTCACATGGTAGGAACAATGGACAGCCGGCGCCATCTTTAAAAATGGTGCGGGCCATCCTCTGGCAACGAATAGCAAAACTTAGCTGTGCATTGAGTGAAAAAGAATGTTCTCTGATTTGTTTTAAATGTGTTACTTGCTAACTTCATGGAGTGCCCCCTAGTCCTATTATCTAATATTTTCTATAGTTATTTTTGGTTCCCTATCCACTTCCTCCTCTTAACTTAGTTTTTCAGCAACCTTCTCTGAGTCTTTCGTTCCCTGCCCACCTCTTCTCCCCCTTCTCACCTGCTCCCCTCGCCCCACCCCTGTTAATTGTAAATTTTCTTTCTTTGAGTTAACTGTAAACCGGCGTGATGTGTTCTACGAATGTCGGTATATTAAAAGTTCATAAATAAATAAATACATATTTTCAATCATCTGAAAAATGATTCACATCCCTATTAGCCTCCTAACTGCAATGTTTGGCTGGTCACGGGACAGTTCTTACCTTTGGATGCCACCATCTGCCCTTGCTCCCGATGCTGCCCCTAAGCATGCACACACTGCGCATCCTGTTAAGAAGGCCCTGTAACAGGAATCAGGGGAATGATGCCTTCTGATAATGTCAGTGCGGTAGGGCACTTAAACCCTCACCCACTCCCAGCCAGTACCTTCGCAACGGGTCCTCCTGCCTGCTTCTAGCCACAATAATCGGTTGCCTTTCTATCTCCTGCTCCTTGTCTCATCTTGACCAGCCTTGCCTCATTTCACCTTGCCTGCCTGTCTCCAATCCAGCTCTTCTCCTTGCCTGCCTTGTCTCTGGCCCTCTCCCTGCCTTGCCCTTAGAACATAAGAAGATGACATACTGGATCAGACCAAGGGTCCATCAAGCCCAGCATCCTGTTTCCAACAGTGGCCAATTCAGATTTCAAGAACCTGGCAAGAACCCAAACATTAAATAGATCCCATACTACTAATGCCAGTAGCAGCAGTGGCTATTCTCTAAGTCAACTTGTTAAACAGCAGTTTATGGACTTCTCCTTCAGAAACTTATCCAAACCTTTTTAAACTCAGCTACACTAACTGCCCTAACCACATACTCTGGCAACAAATAGCAAAACTTAGCTGTGGATTGAGTGAAAAAGAATTTTCTCTGATTTGTTTTAAATGTGCTACTTGTTAATTTCATGGAGTGCCCCCTAGTCCTATTATCTGAAAGAATAAATAACCAGATCACATTTACCCATTCTAATCTGTTCCTTGTCCTGTTATGTTCCAGTCCATGTCTTGCCTGTTCTTATCCTTACTGTCTTGGCGCTATCTTGTCTGCGCTTGTCCCTGTCTTCCTGTCTATTACCTTTCTGACTGATTCTTGGATTCTGACTCTGCTTAATCTCTGCCTGCTCTGATCTCTGGCTGGATTCTGATGCTGATTCTTCTTCTTCTTCTTATGATCTCTGCCTTCCTCAACCTCTGCCTGAACTCTGATGCTACTTGATCCCCACCTGTCCAGATCTCTGACTGGACTTTGACGCTGTTTGTTCTCCACCTACCCTGACCTTGGCCTGCTTCTTGCCACTACCTGATCTCTCACCTTGGGACTATCACCTAAGTCCTGCCAGCCCCCAGCACCCAAGGGATCAACATGCGGGAAAAGGTGTTGGTATAGGTGAAGGCCAGCCCTTGTCCCTGAGTGTTACCGCCTGCTATCAGCATGGGCCTAAGGGGTTCACCTGCTAGGCTGTGTCAGCCACACCAATGCCCAAGTACTCATACTCCGTGACACTAACTTTCTTTCCTGATAAGAACAAATGAAAATAAAATATGCCATACTGGATCAGACCAAGGGTCCATCAAACCCAGTATCCTGTTTCTAACAGTGGCCAATTGAAGTCACAAGTACCTGACAAGTACCCAAACATTAAACAGATTCCATGCTACTAATGCCAGCAACAAGCAGTGGCTTAGGGATGTGAATCGGGCTTCTGACGATTGAAAATATCGTACGATATTTTCAAAATCGTCAGAAATCGGGGGCTCCCCGAAACAGATAGGAAAACCCCACGAAATTGTTCGTGGGGGTTCTCATCGTTTTGGAGGAGGGTGGGAAAAATGGCATACAAAAATAACCCCTAAACCCACTCCAACCCTTTAAAACTAATCCCTTAGCTTCCCCCACGCTCCCGACCCCCCAAAAGACTTTTTACAGGTACCTGGCGATCTCCCGCTCCCGGGCCATCGGCTGCCACTAATCAAAATGGCGCCGATGGCCCTTTGCCCTTACTATGTGACAGGGTATCCGTGCCATTGGCCGGCCCCTGTCACATGGTAGGAGCACTGGATGGCCCTCGCTCCTGTCACATGGTAGGAGCACTGGATGACCCACGCCATAAAAATGGCGCGGGCCATCCAGTGCTCCTACCATGTGACAGGGGCCAGCCAATTGCACGGATACCCTGTCACATGGTAAGGGCAAAGGCCATCGGCGCCATTTTTATTAGTGGCAGCCAATGGCCCGAGAGCGGGAGATCGCTCCCAGGATCCCCACTGGACCACCAGGTACCTGTAAAAAGTTTTTTTTGGGGGGGGAGGGGGTCAGGAGGGTGGAGGAAGCTAAGGGATTAGTTTTAAAGGGATGGGTGGGTTTTTTGTTTATCAGTTCGGGCGCAGCCGATAAAAAAAAACCCGATCGGGCCGGACAAAAAAAAACAACACGATGTGAATCGGAACCAGAATCAGAACCGATTCAGGTTCCGATTCACATCTCTAGTGGCTATTCCCTATGGATTAATAGCAGTTTATGGACTTCTCCTCCAGGAACGTAACCAAACCTTTTGTAAACCCAGCTACAGTAACTGTCTTAACCACATCCTCTGGTAATGAATTCCAGAGCTTAAATGTGCATTGAGTTAAAAAGAATTTTCTCCAATTTGTTTTAAATGTGCTACTTGTTACTTCAAGGAGGTCCCCCTAGTCTTTGTATTATCCAAAAGAGTAAATAACAGATTCACATTTACTTGTTCAAGTCCTTTCAAGATTTTGTAGACCTCTATCATATCCCCCCCTCAGCCATCACTTCTCCAAGCTGAACAGCTCTAATCTCTTTAGTCTTTCCTCATAGGGGAGCTGTTCCATGCCCTTTATCATTTTGGTTGCATTTCTCTAAACTTTCTCCAGTGCAACTATATCTTTTTGAGATGCAGTGACCAGAACTACACACAGCATTCAAGGTCTGGTCTCACCATGGAACAATACAGAGGCATTATGACATCCTCTACTTTATTTGCCCTTCCCTTCTAATAATTCCTAACATCTGTTTGCTTTTTTGACTGCCACATCGCAATGAACCAGTAATTTCAATGTAATATCAACTATGACGCCCAGATCTTTTTCCTGGTTGGTAACTCCTAATATGGAACCTAATATCGTGTAACTACAGCATGGGTTATTTTTTTTCTATATGCATCACTTTGTACTTGTCCATATTATATTTCATCTGCTATATGGAAGCCCAATTGTTGCGGTCCCGGGCCGTGCCCCGGTCCCTCCACCAACCTCGGGGGCGGCCCGGGCCGTTTCAGAGCTTCCCCGGGCCTGCAGGCCCCTCAGCACGTCTCTCCCTCCTCGGGAGAGACGTCGACGACTCTGCACGGCTGGCCCCGCCCCCTGACACGCGCGCGCGGGGAGGAGCCTTTCTTAAAGGGGCCAGCGCGGGAAAATCAGCTGCACAGCTGAGGATGACGTCAGATGCCTTCAGCCATAAATATCTTGCTTCTAGGATCCCCCAGTGCCTTGCAACAAGGTTCCTGGACTTGTCCAGTGTTTGCTGTGTTCCTGGTTGTCTTCGTCCCGCTTCTGCCTGCTTCCCTTGCTGTGGATTCTTCTGGACTTGACCCCTGGACTGGCTTTGGATCGCTCTCTGGCTCTGACCCCTGGACTGGCTTTGGATCGCTCTCTGGCTCCGACCCTGGACTGGCTGCGTACCGCTCTCTGGATATCGACCCCTGGACTGGCTGCGGACCGCTCTCTGGATATCGACCTCTGGACTAGCTGTGGACCATCCTTGGACTCCGACTCCTGGACTGACTTCTGGATTTCCTACGACCTGCTGGAGGCGCCAGCCGTCCGGAACCACGACCTGCAGGAGGCGCCTGCATCCGGACCATCCGCATCATCAGGAAGTCGCCTAAGTCCCAGCGGCCGTGTCCCTACGGGCTCTTCCTGGGGGGACTTCGGCTTCCAGGGTGAATCTCCTAAAGTCCCAGCGGCTGGACTCCTAAGGGCTCCTCCCGGGGGAGTGCCGGTCTCCAGGGCGAAGAGTCTTCTTCCTCTACAGTCCAACACCGTCCATTTGTCCAGTGAGGGTCTAGTCCTTGGTCGCAAAGGACTTCACCATAGACCAGAGCGTCAGCCAGCATTGAGCTTCCGAACCGCCTCCTGGTTGGGACATCCGCTGTGGACTACTACAGCACTCCATCTTCTGTTCCAACCAGCCCAAGGGTCCACAAACATAACAGTTTGCAAGGCCATGGACCCGGCGGACCTTGCGGGTCTGAAAGCCATTCCCGGCATAGCCCAGAGGCTGCAACAACAGCAAGCATGCTTGGACACTCTGACAGCCACAGTACAAGCCTTAGCCGACCGCGTGAGTGGAACCTTGGCTGCTAGTTCCAATGCACCCGTAGCTGGGGCCTCTGCTACTGCTCCTGCTTCTATCCAGATGCCAGTACCGTCACGATTCTCCGGAGATACAAAGCTCTGCCGAGGTTTCTTAAACCAATGCTATATCCGGTTCGACCTTCTCCCGCTTCATTTCCCAACTGATCGAATCAAGACCAGCTTTATCATTTCCCTTCTGGATGGGAAACCTTTGGCCTGGGCGTCAAACCTTTTGGAACGTCAGGATCCTCGTTTGAACAATTTGGTGAACTTCATTTCAGCATTTAGGCAGGTCTTTGATGAGGCCGCCCGTAAACGCACCGCGGCTTCTGAGCTACTACAACTACGGCAGAGCAACCGGCCCTTAGCTGACCATGCTATGGACTTTCAAACCCTTGCTGCAGAATTAAATTGGGGAAGTGACAGCCTGCATAGTATTTTTCTGGAAAGTCTCTCTTCGAGATTACAAGATGAGTTGGCAGGCCGAGATCTTCCTGACGATCTGAATGAACTGATCGAATTAGCAGGTCGAGTGGACCGCCGCATACAGCGTCGATTTCGGGAAAGGAGAACACCCCATAGAGCCGACACTTCTGGAACCATGTCCGTACACTGTGGGAATTCACCTCCAGCTTCTTCAAGGCCCCAAGATGTCGAACCCATGCAGCTGGGGCGAGGGCCTCTCTCCCAGGAGGAAAGAAGAAGACGTCGGTCCCTAGGTCTCTGCCTGTACTGTGGTGGTAAAGGCCACTTTCTTGCCCATTGCAGCCAGCGTCCGGGAAACGCTCGGACCTAGGGATGATGGGGGAGCTAACCCTAGGTCATGCCGCTGCCGACTCCCCATGCTTTGTTCCGGTAACTCTGCTACTCCCGGACGGAGAGTTCCAGACCCAAGCCTTGATTTACTCAGGGGCTGAGGAGAGTTTCATCCTCCAGGAGCTTGTGCATCAACTCCAGATTGGGGTACAACCCCAAGAACCTCCGCTCCGGATATCCTCTATTCAGGGGAGGATTCTTACAGGTACCATTGCCACACGTACCGCACCCCTCGTCTTACGTACAGGCGCCATGCATCAGGAGGAGATCTCCTTCCTCATCTTAGAAAAGTCTATGCATTCGATTATCTTGGGGTTACCCTGGCTCCGGAAACATTCTCCAGTCATTGCATGGGATTCGCTCCAGTTGGCCTCTTGGGGTCATGCCTGCTTTAAAAACTGTTTGATGGATTTACCCCGTGCTCCACTGGCTCTAATGACTACCCCCCCCCCCCCCCCCTGGCGTTACCGCTTCAGTACCAGGAATTCCACGATGTGTTTTCCAGGGAGAAAGCAGAAATTCTTCCAGAGCATCGTCCTTTCGACTGTGCCATCAACCTCTTGCCTGGTGCCACTCCACCAAGAGGTCGGGTTTATCCATTATCCCTTCCAGAGACTCAAGCCATGTCCACTTACATCAGGGAGAACCTGGAATGAGGATTCATTCGGCCATCTAAATCTCCAGCAGGGGCCGGCTTCTTCTTCGTAGCCAAGAAAGATGGGTCCCTCCGACCCTGCATTGATTACCGCGGTCTAAACAGCATCACTCGGCGAGATCGTTACCCTCTGCCCCTGATTCCGGAGCTTCTGGACCGACTACAGGGGGCCAAGTTTTTTACTAAATTGGACCTGCGAGGAGCCTATAATCTGGTCAGGATTTGTCCCGGCGATGAATGGAAGACCGCCTTTAATACAAGGGACGGACATTATGAATACCTGGTTATGCCTTTTGGTCTGTGTAATGCCCCGGCGGTCTTCCAAAACCTTATGAATGAGGTTCTTCGAGACATGTTACACTCTTCAGTCATTGTCTACCTCAATGACGTCCTTATTTACTCTAAGGACCTAGAAATGCACCGCCAACATGTCCGACAGGTACTGCTTAAGCTTCGAGAGAACAAACTTTATGCTAAGTTAGAGAAATGCTTGTTTGAGCAAGAATCGTTACTCTTTTTAGGGTATATTGTCTCATCCACTGGTTTTCTAATGGACCCCGAGAAGGTTGCCGCAATCAAGAACTGGCCACAACCCCAGGGGGTGAAAGCCCTCCAACAATTCCTGGGGTTTGCCAATTTTTACCGACAATTTATTCCGCACTACTCTCAGAAGGTGGCTCCTCTAACTGCGCTCACCAAGAAGGGGGTCGATGCCAAAAATTGGCCGACTACGGCCATACAAGCCTTTCATGACTTAAAAGAAGCGTTCCTCCAGGACACCTGCCTACATCATCCTGACCCCCAGTGTCAGTTCATTGTTGAAGTAGATGCTTCGGATACAGCTGTGGGGGCAGTCCTGAGCCAATTGTCGACCAAGGGTAAGCTTCTGCCCTGTTCATTCTACTCTCGAAAATTTTCCCCAGCTGAGAAGAACTATGGCATTGGAGACAAGGAGCTACTGGCAATTAAGCTGGCTTTCGAGGAGTGGCGTCAGTGGCTGGAGGGAGCGCAGCATTCAGTTATCGTTTACACCGACCACAAGAATCTTGAGTACTTGTGTCGGGCTCAATGCCTCAATCCACGGCAGGCAAGATGGGCTCTCTTTTTCAGTCGCTTCAACTTTTCCCTTCGATACCGACCGGCAGCAAAGAACATACGAGCGGACGCGCTCTCGCAGACATCTGAACCCGAAGATGCACCTAACCCGCCTCAATACATCCTGGATCCCGCCAGGGTCTTGATAGCACCTGCTGAAGTGGCTCCAGCGGGCAAGACGGTGGTTCCTACTCGGTCTCGAAGGAAGGTCTTAGCCTGGGCTCACGATTCGCTGACCGCTGGACATCCAGGGATTAATCGGACTCTGGAACTCCTGACCGAATTTTACTGGTGGCCTCGAGTAAAGGAGGATGTATGACAGTATGTCCAGTCGTGTCCCAACTGTGCTCAACACA
Source organism: Rhinatrema bivittatum (assembly GCF_901001135.1). Taxonomy (NCBI): domain Eukaryota; kingdom Metazoa; phylum Chordata; class Amphibia; order Gymnophiona; family Rhinatrematidae; genus Rhinatrema; species Rhinatrema bivittatum. The sequence continues at coordinate 518,133,691 of NC_042617.1, read as the reverse complement.
AGCCGTTTCCTGGACGCCCATGGGGACTTTTGCAGCCGCTGCCCACTCCCACGGAACCGTGGACGCACCTCTCCACCGACTTCATTGTGGATTTGCCTGTTTCTGATGGAAAGATGGTGATCTGGGTTACGGTCGACCGCTTTTCTAAGATGGCTCACTTTGTGCCCCTCACCAAGCTACCCTCGGTGCTAGAACTGGCCAATCTCTTTACACAGCATGTATTTCGTTTACATGGTTTACCATTGCATATTTCCTCCGACCGTGGGCCGCAGTTTACGGCTAAATACTGGAGATCCTTGTGCAGGAAATTTGGGGTACGCTTGGACCTTATTACAGCTTTCCACCCACAGGCCAATGGCCAGGTCGAGTGGACCAATCGGACACTGAAGGCTTTTCTTCGAGCATTTGTTGGGGACTTGCAAAATGATTGGGTCACCCTCCTACCTTGGGCCGAATTCTCCTACAATCGTCATAAACATTCACCTACCGGCCAGTCCCCGTTTCAACTGGTTTATGGAAAGATCCCTAGGCCTCCTCTACCGTTGCCTCTTTCAGTCTCCTCTCCTGCAGCCCAGCTCACCGCCCAGCAGCTACACTCCTTGTGGACTTCCACTCAAGAGAAACTTCAACTTGCCTCAGCTAAAGCGAAAAAATATGCCGACCGCCGGAGACGGCCAGCTCCGGTCTTCCTTCCAGGCAGTAAAGTTTGGTTAAGTACCAAGAATCTTCATCTACGGCTCCCGTCCATGTGCTTAGCTCCCAAGTTTGTGGGACCATTCACGGTTTTGGAACAGGTAGGGACAGTATCCTACCGTCTACGTTTACCTTCCACGCTGTGGATACATAACGTATTTCACGTATCCTTGCTTAAACTGTTGGTGCTTTCCTCCTTCCATGACAAAACCCCAGTACCTACCACCACCGAAGCTGAAGCAGACGGCATTTATACAGTAAAGGAGGTTTTGGACGTCCGGTTTTATCGTCGCCGGGAGTACCTACTCTCATGGGAGGGGTACGGCCCTGAGGAGAACTCCTGGGAGCCATCCTCCAATATTCTGGACAAGAATCTTCTCCACCAGTTCCATCTCGACCACCCGAGTAAACCCCGGCCTCCTGGGAGGGGGCGTAGTTGAAGGGGTACTGTTGCGGTCCCGGGCCATGCCCCGGTCCCTCCACCTACCTCGGGGGCGGCCCGGGCCGTTTCAGAGCTTCCCCAGGCCCCTCAGCACGTCTCTCCCTCCTCGGGAGAGACGTCGACGACTCTGCACGGCTGGCCCCGCCCCCTGACATGCGCGCGCGGGGAGGAGCCTTTCTTAAAGGGGCCAGCGCGGGAAAATCAGCTGCACAGCTGAGGATGACGTCAGACGCCTTCAGCCATAAATATCTTGCTTCTAGGATCCCCCAGTGCCTTGCAACAAGGTTCCTGGACTTGTCCAGTGTTTGCTGTGTTCCTGGTTGTCTTCGTCCCGCTTCTGCCTGCTTCCCTTGCTGTGGATTCTTCTGGACTTGACCCCTGGACTGGCTTTGGATCGCTCTCTGGCTCTGACCCCTGGACTGGCTTTGGATCGCTCTCTGGCTCCGACCCTGGACTGGCTGCGTACAGCTCTCTGGATATCGACCCCTGGACTGGCTGCGGACCGCTCTCTGGATATCTACCTCTGGACTAGCTGCGAACCATCCTTGGACTCCGACTCCTGGACTGACTTCTGGATTTCCTATGACCTGCTGGAGGTGCCAGCCATCCGGAACCATGACCTGCAGGAGGCGCCTGCATCCGGACCATCCGCATCATCAGGAAGTCGCCTAAGTCCCAGCGGCCGTGTCCCTACGGGCTCTTCCTGGGGGGACTTCGGCTTCCAGGGTGAATCTCCTAAAGTCCCAGCGGCTGGACTCCTAAGGGCTCCTCCCGGGGGAGTGCCGGTCTCCAGGGCGAAGAGTCTTCTTCCTCTACAGTCCAACACCGTCCATTCGTCCAGTGAGGGTCTAGTCCTTGGTCGCAAAGGACTTCACCATAGACCAGAGCGTCAGCCAGCATCGAGCTTCCGAACCGCCTCCTGGTTGGGACATCCGCTGTGGACTACTACAGCACTCCATCTTCTGTTCCAACCAGCCCAAGGGTCCACAATCATAATACCAATCTTGCAAGATCCTCCTGCAATTTATCACAATCCGCTTGTGATTTAATTACTCTGAATTATTTTGTGTAATCTGCCAATCTGATAACCTCACTCATTGTACCCCTTTCCAGATCATTTACAAATATATTAAAAAGCACTGGTCCAAGTACAGATCCCTCAGGAACTCCACTATGAAAACAGACTATTTAATTCTACTCTCTGTTTCCTGTCTTTAACCAGTTAGCAATCCACAAAGGACATTGACTCCTATCTCATGACTTATGTTTTCTTAGAAACCTCTCAAGGAGGACTTTGTCAAACGCTTTCCAAAAATCGAAACGCACCACATCTACCAGTTCACCTTTATCCACATGTTTATTCACCCCTTCAAAAAAATGTAGCAGATTTGTGAGGCAAGACTTCCCTTGCTGTCTATGTCCCATTAAACCATATCTATCTATATGTTCTGTGATTTTATTATTTATTATAGTTTTCCAGACACTGAAGTCAGGCTCACAGGTCTATAGGTTATATATATATATATATATATATATATATATATATATATATATATTTAGGGGTGGATTTAAATACCTACACGCACACATGGACGCCCAATTTTATAACATGTGCACGCAGGTACGCACATGTTATAAAATCGGGGGTCGGCGCACACAAGGGGATGCACAATTGTGGAACTTGCGTGCGCCGACGCCCGCGGCCTTCCCCCGTTCCCTCCCAGGCCGCACCAATTTCGGAGCAGCCTGGGAGAGAACCTAACCTAACCTCCCTTCCGATCCCCCTAACCCTCCCACCCCCTAGCTCTATCCTAAAATCCCCCGGGCACAATTTGCGGGCACTGGCAGGCTGCCGGCATGCGATCCTCCAATACAGTGGCAAATGGCACCTGTGCTGGAGGCCTCTGGCCCCGCCCCACCCCCTCCCTGTTCCTTTTTCAAAGCCCAGGGACATACACGCATCCCAGAGCTTTAGGCCCAGCATGCGTAGGCTTTTAATAAACTTTAAGGGGCAGATTTTCAAAGTCAGTAAAAGCAGTCATAGAAAACATATGGTTTCAGTGCTAACATCAATCCACAACCATGCAAATGCTACAAATCAGCACATAGATAATAATTGCCAAGGTGATAACAATTTTTATCCCGAAAATTATCCCCTCTTTTCCCAACTAAGCCAATTTAAAACAACATCCATGGCAATAGGTACAGACATATAAAACTCAGGTAAATGATATTATCACGTACCCTGTGTGAGACATATAGCACTAGATAGAGTGAGATCACAAAACAGATTTCTACCATTACCAGGGGTGATCCCTGTTGAAGTTGCTGATACCAATGAAGAAAAGATTCCCAAACTCAAATATGGAAAACTATGGCATCTCTCTGAGTAGCTGTCAGATACGACCAATAATGCACCTTCCAAAGCATCCGATGAAGCAAGTTTATGGATGGGATTGCCTCCCTCTTCCAATGCGCTGCAATTTCTTGCCTTGCTGCACAGAGAATATGATTTACTAAGGACCTCTCAGCAGATGGCCACATCTGTGTGTATTGGGACAGGAGGTAAATCTCAGAGTCAAAAGGTATTTTTAAATTAGTCAACTCAGAGAGCACTATCGCAATCCGCCTCCAGAAGGGCACAATCTTTGGGCACAACCACCACACCTGATGAAATGTACCCTCCATTTTACACACATTCTCCAACATTGATTTGACCTTCCAGGATAAATCTTACTTATCCTGGCAGACGTAAGATACCATTGATACATAAGCTTATAGTTATTTTCAACAATATTGACCGAATAGAACTTTTTGCTATATTATTGTAGCAATTCTCCCATTGTTTCTTGGTCCATGTGTGTCCTCAATCTAATTCCGAGCCCTTCTGATGCCTAAAGAAAGATAACTGCTTAGACAACAACCAAGTGTATATCTTGGAAATCAATCGTTTTTTAAATATCGGGATTACATTGGCCACATTCCAGTCTTTAGTGACAATGGAAAATGTAATGATATGTTACTAATTACTTGTAGTAGGTCTGAAATTTCATTTTGAGTTCTTTCAGAGCCCTGGGATTTACACCATCTGATCTAGGTGATTTTCTACTCTTCAGTTTGTCAATCTGGCCTACTAAATCTTCCAGGTTCACTGTGATTTAGTTCAATTCATCTGAAACATCACCTTGAAAACTGTCTCTGGATTAGGTATCTCCCCAACATCCTCATCAGTAAACATTGAAACAAATAATTCAGTGGCCTTATCTTCTCTAAGTAACCCTTTAACTCCTCGATCATCTAATAGACCAACTGACTCTCTTGCAGGCTTCCTGCTTCGGATATATTTTAAAAGTTTTTATTCTGAGTTTTTGCCTCTATGGCCAACTTCTTTTCAAAGCATGTCTTTCAATGTTTTACATTTAATTTGCCTGTTCTTAAGCTTTTTCCTATTTTCTTCAGATGGATTCTTCTTCCAATTTTTGAAGAAAAATCTTTTGGATGAAATAACCTCTTTCACTTCACATTTTAATCATACCAGCAATTGTTGGCTTTCCTTCCAACTTTCTTAATGTGTGGACTACATCTGGTCTGCGCTTGTAAGATAGTATTGTAAGATAGTATTTTTTTAACAATGTCCATGCCTTTGTACACTCTATAATCCAACTCCTTACCTGTGTCTGCCCATTTTTTGAGTTGCTAAACCCAGCTGGATTTTCCAAAGAAGCAATTTATTCACCTAACTCCCAATAGTAAATAGCTAACTCCTTTGAAAATTGACCCCAATGTATACAATGTCTTGAAAACGTTTTCACATTCTGCCATCTGAAAACACAAATCAAAATGCAGTACAGTAGTAGTTTGTTTCATTGATCTACACAACATATTTATTTATTTGTTTATTTAACATTTTTATATACTGACATTCGTTAATAACATCACATCGGTTAACATCAAACAAAAAGTGCAGCCACAAAGGCTTTACTAGGAATGTGCAGCCAAAATATTTTCCTTGCATTCGTGATACGTATTCATCAGGGGTCATTTCCGTTGCATTCGGACGTATGGAGAATCCAATACGTTGATATGTGAATACGTTTTCGGTTCCCATTAAAGTCAATGGGGGAAGGATTTCCAGCCTATTTTTGGCTGCAGAATTGGGGTTTTATTATCAATTTTGATGAAACTTCTGGGGAGCAATCATCACAACAACAAAAGAGCAAAGTGGCACCAAAGTGGCATGAATAGCCTAAGGCACTGTAAAGGTGCAAAGGGGTACCAGAAGTGGCAAGAGTGCAGCGAGAGTGTCAAAAACACACCACAGCTTCAATAGAGAGCACCGATAACAGATACAAGAACCCTCGAAGGCAGCACGACAGGCAAAGCGGCACGACAAGTGGAATTGACATCCTACAGCACAATGAAGGGGAACATAGCAAGCAGAAAGACTAGTACAACACACTAGAGATGTGAATCGTGTCCTCTATCGTCTTAACGATCGATTTCGGCTGGGAGGGAGAGGGAATCGTATTGTTGCCGTTTGGGTGTTTAAAGTATCGTGAAAATCGTGAAAATCGTGAGCCGGCACACTAAACCCCCTAAAACCCACCCCCGACCCTTTAAATTAAATCCCCCACCCTCCCGACCCCCCCCCAAATGCCTTAAATTACCTGGGGGTCCAGCGGCGGTCCGGAACGGCAGTGGTCCGGAATGGCCTCCTGCAATTGAATCGTGTTGTCTTCAGCCGGCGCCATTTTTCAAAATGGCGGCGCAAAATGGCGGCGGCCATAGACCAACACGATTCGACTGCAGGAGGTCGTTCCGGACCCCCGCTGGACTTTTGGCAAGTCTTGTGGGGATCAGGAGGCCCCCCAAGCTGGCCAAAAGTCCCTGGGGGTCCAGCGGGGGTCCGGAAAACGATCTCCTGCCGCGAATCATTTTCCGTACGGAAAATGGCGCCGACAGGAGATCAACTGCAGGAGGTCGTTCAGCGGCGGTCCGGAACCCCCGCTGAACGACCTCCTGGCAGAGGTCGAGGTAGTCAGGTCCCTGTGGTTTGATAAGGGAAAGACAAGGAGGCAAGACAAGATGAGGCTCAGCATGTGGTGGGACTGTCAACTGGGCGTACTGTGTACCCGACCCATCTTGAAACAGGAACCAGGGAGTCTAACACGAGTCCTAGGACCTGAAACATGATGAACTATGCCTGGGTGGAGAGGTGAATCTGCGGGTGCCAATTTTGGTGGTAGTAGCAAATATTCAAACAAGAGCCCTGGGGAGAATTCCCTTTCCTATGAGCAGGAAAGGGCTCCCTAGAAGGGGTTCACCCCTACACAGCGGTTCAACATGGGTCAGAGGGTAGAAACAAGCAGGCTACACCCGGTGAGAGTTCCCTTTCCTTGGCGCTGGAAAGGGCTCCTTAGAATGGGTTCACCCCTACACAGCGGTTCAACATGGGTCAGAGGGTAGAAACAGGCAGGCTACACCCGGGGAGAGTTCCCTTTCCTTTGCGCAGGAAAGGGCTCCCTAGAATGGGTTCGCCCCTAAAGTGGGGGGTTTCCATTGAGGTCCAGTGGGCTCTCGCTGGTCTTTTAAAATCAGGCTGGCTGCACCCGGGATTCCCAGGGACTGTATGTGAGAATATCCTTGACAAAAGACAGCTAGGCCGGAAAGCAGTCAGAATACAGCTTGGCATAGAAAGAGGCTGATTTAAAAAATGGAACAGCGGTTCAACATGGGTCAGAGGGTAGAAACAGGCAGGCTACACCCGGAGAGAGTTCCCTTTCCTTTGCACAGGAAAAGGCTCCCTAGAATGGGTTTGCCCCTAAAGTGGGGGGTTTCCATTGCGGTCCAGTGGGCTCTTGCTGGTCTTTTAAAATCAGACTGGCTGCACCCAGGATTCCCAGGAACTTTAGTGTGAGAATATCCTTGACAAAAGACAGCTAGGCCGGAAAGCAAAGCAGTCAGAGTACTGCTTGGCATAGAAAGAGGCTGATTTCAAAATGGAAGAAACGACCGGAGGTAAAACACTAATAAAAATGTCTTCATAAAGTGAAGTAAAATCCCAAATGCCAGCTGTTGTTTTAGTAGAAACAGAGGCTTTGAAGAACTTTTTGGGAATGCAGTCCAAAGCGGGTGGTAAACTTCATCTAAGGCTAAATACCAGCACGAGACCGATTGTCGACAAGTACCATTTGGGAAAGTTGAAAAGTATTTTGAAGAGAGAGGTCAAGAGGGCGTGAAACCGTTAAGAGGTAAACGGGTGTGTTCCGTGCAGTCCGCCCAGAGGATTCAACCCGGCGGTACGGTCGGTCGGACAGGGGTTTGGCGGATCCCCCACCCCAGTCTTCCTGGCATTTTGGTAATATGAAAATTGAATATACAAACGAGAATTGTCAAGGCCGAAGCGGAGGAGGTTACCATGTAAACAAACACAGTGGTTCAATATGGGTCGGAGGGGAGAAACAGGCAGGCTACACCCGGGATCCCCAGGGTGTGAGAATATTCTTGACAAAAGACAGGTAGGCCAGAAAGCAGTCAGAGTACTGTTTGGCATAGAAAGAGGCTGATTTCAAAATGGAAGAAATGACCGGAGGTAAAACACTAATAAAAACGTCTTCATCAAGTGAAGTAAAATCCCAAATGCCAAATGCCAGCTGTTGTTTTAGTAGAAACAGAGGCTTTAAAGAACTTTACTATTCCGAAGCTAAGAAATTTTAATAAAGTGTGCTTGGCACCTAGCAACACAGATAGAAAAGAGTACATACAGATGAAGTATACTTTAGAAGAATCAAGATTTGATATGTGCTATCATCTGCACTCTTCCTGGCATTTTGGTGATATGAAACTTGAATATACATACGACAATTGTCAATGCGGAGGCGGAGGAGGTTACCATGTAAACAAACAGCGGTTCAACATGGGACAGTTGAAACAGGCAGGCTACACCTGGGAAGAGTTCCCTTTCCTATGAGCAGGAAAGGTCTCCCGAGAATGGGTTCACCCCTAAACAGCAGTTCAGCATGGGTCAACAGGTCCTAAGAGATAGGCTGCAACACCGGGGAGAGTTCCCTTTCCCAAGATCAGGAAAGGACTCGCTTGGAATGGATTGGCCACTAGAGTGTATAATGGTACAAATTGTTCGGATTAAATCATTTGCAAACAGATCATGACTTCATAAGCAAGACGAAGAAAGTTCTCTTCTCTGCCCTGAAACTAAAGAAAACTCTTTGCTTTATTTAAGGATAAATGCTGTGAAGGAGTACTAGTTTTAATTGCCAGAGACTGAGGTTTCCCTTTGTAACGAGGGTTAAGCCATTAGGACTGGACATAAGGCCTGGACGGACAGGCAGAGCAATCGAGGTCAAACACTTGTAGGAACATAAGGCCTGGACAGTTGACGGTCAGGCACAGCATTTGAGGTCAGGCCCTTGTAGGGACGTACAGACAGGGCAGTGGATGGTCAGGCACAGCGTTTCATGTCAGGTACATGTGCTGCAGTGCTTATTTTATCTGGAGCATAGGAGGCAATTGGAGCTGCTGCAAGCCTTTGAATTGCTTTTATTCATCTTGCCATTCAGAGGGAAAATTTGGAAACCCAAGCAAAGGCAGGTTTACTTTCAAAAACACTAGCATTTCCATCAACTCTGGTGCTGGCCTTGAGCGGTGAGGGCTCGTGATATCCCCTGTCATTGAAAAGACACGTTCACTGGGCACACTGGTTGGTGGACATGACAGATATCGCTGAACCACTTTGGTTAGGTGTGGCCAGACAGTGGACTTGTGTACCCAATATGCCAGCGGATCTGTCTGCATTTTCTCTATCGGCTCTGAGAGATACCGTGTCACTGACAGCTGTGCTGGTGTCTCCTTTGCTTGGGCTGGCTGAGAGTCACTCGTGCCAGCTGCTTTCTCTCTCACCCATTGCACAACTGATGAATCTTTATGGGCAACATGCCTTGGGCGTTCTGACGTGGAGGAGGAAGTACTATCTGTCGCTGACACAGTGCTGCTCCTGCTTGGGCTAGCAGCACAACTCTCTGACATGCCCGCTGTTTCCACCTGTGCTTCAAGCCTAATCTGTCTCCGCCTATGGCGCTCCTGTTCACGGACTTTTGCTAACAGCAGCTCCTTCACAAATGACAGACAATTGGACTGTAGGGCGAGTTTCCCTTTCACAGGGGGATCACAGACTGAGGCGAGCATGTATGTGCGGTCGTCTGTTAAAGGCCTTAATCTGTCTTTCACCTACTGCTGCAAAACGTCCAGACACTGCAGCACCTCAGCTGTAATTCCCTCTTCCTGTTTAAAGGCCTCCAAATGTTCATCCAGGAAATTAACTATAGGGATGATGTCAGCCAAGGTGGCACTTCTGGAACTCAGCTCCTCCGTGACATCCTTGAAGGGCTGCAGGAGTTTTACAGCTGACTCATGACTAACCAATCATGATGCCCTAGGGGATTCTGCACACCTATGTCCATTGTACCAGAAAGTTCATGAAGGGGTGTCTACAGCTCCAGTAACTTCTCCAGCATCATAAAGGTGGAATTCCACCGGGTGGCAATGTCTTGAATGAGATGCTTGTGAGGCATATCCAAATCAGTCTGCTTTTGTCGGAGAGCCTGCCCCGCCTTGACACTTCTGTGGAAGTGTGCTGCTGTGTTCCTGCACTTCTGTATTAACCTATGCAGGTATTCATTCTCTTTGTCATTGGACTCCAAGCCCAGAGCTGACTTCACTACCAGGTGCAGAGTGTGTGCAAAACATCGGATGTTCTTAAAGCACCCATCGGTTATTGCCTTAACCATGTTTGCACCATTGTCTGTGACAAAGAATCCTGCCTGCATTTTCCTGTCTTGCTGGTGTAGTTGCCAGCCCTCCAGCATCTGTCTGATGCATGCTAGAATATTGGCTGTGGTATGGGCCTCATCCGTCAGGTGGGTGTGCAGTAAAGCCCACCTCCACCCTGATACGTCTTCAGTAATAGAGTTGCTGGCTGCCCCTGCCTCAGCCATGTCCCACCAGTGTGCTGTCAGAGAGAGGTAAGAGTGTGCAGCATTCATGATGGTCCAGATATCGCAGGTGAAATGCACTTTTCCCTCTGCCTTAGCTAGCAGTGCTTGCATGCAACTGCGACACTGCTTGTACAGGCTGGGGATGACCTTTCTACTAAATGTGGTTCTGCAGGGGATTTTGTAATTTGGAAGTACGGCCTTCAAAAAACGCTTGAAACCCACATTCTCCACTAACTGCAAGGGCTGGTCATCAAGGGCAATCATTTCCCCAATGGTCCTGGTTACAACTTTTGAGGCTGCCTGCCTCCTACTCCGGGATAGCGTTACCGCACTCCACCCCATTTCCTCCATGGTGGATTGTCACTTCTGCCACATGTCAGGGGGTTGCTGGCCTGCCACCTGACTGCTAGAAGGGGATGAGGTCATGGGCTGACTCTGCTGCTTTCCTACCACTGCACATTGGTTGGAAGGGGTCCCCCCACTGGTACTGCCACCATCCCCAGATGGCAGTAATCTTGTTGGGTGTTGCCTCTTCATATGATGGTTCATGCCAAAATTAGATAGATGTCCCATTTGCTTGCCTCTGCTAATATCCCTGGCAAAGTAATTACACCAAGCATAACGCGGGTCTTCCGTCACTTTAAAGTGTCTCCAGATCGGAGATGTCCTTCGTGATCCTCCCCTCTCTAACACCTTGGGGGTGGATGCTGGCACTAGAGCTGAGGTAGTGGGTGCACCCTGAGAAGCAATGCCAGAGGGGGCCTCAGTCACCCTCTGTGCCTGTGCTGACGGCTCTTCCTCCTCCTCATTATCACTTTCATCTCTCCCCTGCTGCACTTTTGTGGAGGCTAAGACAAGACTAACTGATTCTACCGAAGATTCGTCAGCTATTACTTCTTCCATTTCTGATGAGAATCCCACACAAGAATATTCTTCATCTGAATCAGAAGCAAACAGTGACTGTGCTACCTTGTCAACGCTACGTGTTAGTCGAGACTTCTGTCCCCCTGCTGCTTTTTGGTGTCTACATTTTGTCTGGCATGACTCTGCCTCCCCTTCCCTCACCTCCAAAACTACAGGGCCAGAAACAAGTGGTGGCGATGGCAATGTATCATGGTCAGATTTCATTTTTTTTGGCATGGAACTGCCATCCCCTACAAAGAGTTTTGAGTGCGACAGTTGCCTTTTTAGCTGTACTGGTGGTGTTGCACTAGTGTCTTTTGAGGTGCCTCCTCTGCCAGTCCCAATCACTCGACTACATCTCTCTTTCCCTGACATTATGGATTTAATGTCACTGAGTAGTAACACTGCCCACTGTCACGGTGCCTGGCTGTGCACTAATGTGTGTGGTGTGCACACAGAGACGCTGCTTGCTTGTAAGCACAAAAGAGGCAGACTCCCTGGGCACTTGACTGCACAGACCCACTCAATAATAAGGTTCAGTCTGTTAAAAATGCCAACTGTCCACTATCACGGTGCCTGGCTGTGCACTAATGTGTGTGGTGTGCACACAGACGCTGCTTGCTTGTAAGCACAAAAGAGGCAGACTCTCTGGGCACTTGACTGCACAGACCCAGCCTGTTAAACTGCCCAGTGAAGCCCAGTGCACTGTGAGACTAAGTAATTGGAATTAAAAAAAAATCTGTTTAAAAAAGCAGGAATTTTGTCACTCCAGAAAAATAGATGAAATTGAAAATAATATATCTCTCCAAGCCAGCCCAACACCCTAAATGGTGGTCAGTGCTAGCTGACCTAGTACAGCTTCTCTTCTCAGTCAGAGATGACCAAAATAAACAGCTTGAAAGAAACAGGACTAGCTGTAGCTGACCCTGGCACTGCAGCAACACAAAGAATAATTAGCTTTTTTTTTCCTTTACTAGCTTAACTAGCCTATCTCTCTTAGTTCAGCCTCCTCCCTCTTCCACCCAGCCCACCTCCCCACAGCATCGCTGGAAATAAATGCGTGGCTCCTCGTGCTGATGTTTATATAGTGCTGGCTCATCAGTAAAATCGACAGAGAGCACTGAATGACAGCGCGATTGGCTGCATTCAGTGCATGTCACAAAATATCAGCGCAGATACGCTGCATTCCGGTATCCATGCCGACCTGTCCGACCCTTTCCTGTGAGTCACTGTGACTCACAAGAAAGTGTCAGACAGGTTGGCTTGGATACCAGAATGTAGGGTTTGGGCGCTGCCATTTTGTGAAAATCATAGGTAGCTAGTAGCTAATGGCGGCGCAGAAAAGCACGCGCCGCTGAGCGCACCGAATTAAACGGATAATAAGTTAAATACGTGGGGAGTTGCGATGCGTTTCGCCTCCCCACGTATTTAACGGATAGGACAAATACGTTGCGGATCGCCAATACGTCGAAAACGGATGCACACCCCCTAGGCTTTACAGTGTAACTGATTATGAAACTGGGGGGAGGGAGAAACAATAAACGGGCCCTACTGAGTGGGGGACTAAGAAAGAGGGTGCAGAAATAATTAGGAAAGGAAGGTAATACACTACAATACAATATTCTTCAATATATTATATGCATAAATATTAATGCTCTTTAAGTACATTTATCTTCATTAACTTATGTACAGGTAAAAATGTGTGATATTAATGTCAGGGGGGCTGTAAGTAGATGATTGCAGACATTGATAAATTTGAGATATCAAAGTCAGGGGGGCTATATGGTGAGGTGACAAACATTGAAAAATTACTGGTAACATTGATTGATATGTTGCTAGTAGGTGAGTACACATTATAAAATTTGAAATGGAGGGTTGTGAAAATTATCAGGCCTATACAGTACGCGTGTTTTCACTTACCCCTTATTCAGTAAGGGGAGGAAAATGCGCGTCCAACCCACGGCACCTAATAGCACCCTCAACATGCAAATGCATGTTGATGGCCCTATTAGGTATGCATGTGGGATACAGAAAGTAAAATGTGCAGCCAAGCCGCACATTTTACTTTCAGAAATTAGCACCGACCCAAAGGTCGGTGCTAATTTCTTCCGGCACTGGGAAAGTGCACAGAAAAGCAGTAAAAACTGCTTTTCTGTGCACCCTCTGACTTAATATCATGGCGATATTAAGTCGGAGGTCCCGAAGAGTAAAAAAATGTAAAAAAAAAAAATATTTGAATTCGGCCCGCGGCTGTCGGGCAGAAAACCCAGCTCAATTTTGCTGGCGTCCGGTTTCCGAGCCCGTGGCTTTCAGCAGGTTCGAGAACAGACGCCGGCAAAATTGAGCATCGGCTGTCAAACCCGCTGACAGCCGCCACTCCTGTCAAAAAGGAGGCGCTAGGGACGCGCTAGTGTCCCTAGCGCCTCCTTTTGCCTGGATCTGCCGCCGGACCCAATTTAAATACTGCATCACGTGCACCGGCGAGTGGCCTGTGCGCGCGTTGGGAGAGCGGGCGTTCGCCTGCTCTCCCGCGGACTTTACTGTATCAGCCTGTATGTTAGGGGAAGGACGGTGAATGGGGGGGAGGAGGAGCGAGCCGCAGAGTAGGTCTCAGGGGTAAGCTTGCTTGAACAACCAAGTTTTGAGTTTCTGCTTAAATGTTTTTGGGCAGAGTTCTTGGCGTAAGCTGGTGGGCATGGAGTTCCATAGCGCAGGACCTGCTATAGAAAGTGAGGGTTCCTTGGTCGAGGTGAGATGAGTGAGTTTGGGGGCAGGGTGTTTGTAAGGTGGCAAGATACTGCATACGGGTGGGTCAGGTAGAGGAACGAAACTGTAGGGAGTCACTGAACCAATGCATATTTGGATTGTGGATTGCTTTGTGTATGAGTGAGAGTATCTTAAAATGAATCCTGGCTGCAATGGGAAGCCAGTGGAGATGTTTCATGATGGGGGTAATATGCTCCTTTTTTGCGGTGCTTGTTAAAATGCATGCTGCGGCTTTTTGTAGCAGTTGAAGTGGGGCGATGGTATTTTTGGGAAGGCCTAGTAGCAGGGCATTTGAGTAATCTAGTTTGGATAGGATGAGGGCCTGTAGTACTGATCTGAAATTGTTGAAATGCAGCTGGGGCTTTAGTTTTTTTATTGTGTGCAGCTTGAAATAGCAATCTCTTAGGGTGGAATTAATGAATTTCTTTAAGTTGAATTCTGTGTCAATGGTAACGCCTAAGTCCAGTACTTGTTGTGAAAAGGAAGGGAGTGAAGGGGGGGTGTTAGAGGCTGAGGGGTTGAGACTATGGTGTGGGGGTCCTGAGTTCATAATCATGAGTTCAGTTTTGTTGGTATTTAGAGCTAGGTTGAGTTTTGTAAGAAGGTCATTGATGGAGGAAAGGGCGTTATCCCATGTTTTCAGAGCATTGGTGAGGGTGTCTTTGATGGGTATGAGGATTTGCACATCGTCGGTGTATATGAAGTAAGATAGGCAGAGATCTGAAAGGAGATGGCAGAGGGGTAGAAGGTAAATATTAAAAAGTGTGTAGGATAACGAGGAGCCTTGCGAGACACCTCGTGTTTTATTGATGGCCCTGGATTCAAAATTACCTATTTTAACTTTGAAATGTCTGTCGGAGAGATAGGATTTAAACCAGAGAAGTGGGATCCCTGATATTCCAATTTCAGATAGCCTGTCGATAAGGATCTTGTGGTTAATGGTACTGAAGGCTGCGGATATATCCAGGAGGGCTAATATGAATGTTTGGCCCTTGTCTATTCCAGTGAGGATGTAGTCTGCAAGGTCAGGAGTGTCTCTGTGCTGAAATGTTTTTTGAAATTGTGTTGGGATGGAAAAAGAATGTGGTGGTGTTCCAAGTAGTCTGTTAGTTGAGTGTTGACAGTCTTTTCAAGAATCTTTGCTAAGAGGGGTAAGTTAGATATGGGGCGGTAGTTGGCTAGATCTAAGGGATCAAGTTTCGGTCTCTTTAGGGGTTTTACAATGGCTTGTTTAAGTGGGTTGGGTACATTTCCAAGAGTCATGGATTTGTTAACAATGCCAGCTATGGATTGGGATATTGTGTTGGGGATAGAAAGGAGGGCTTTAGTAGGGATTGTGTCTGATGGATAGGTGGAAGGTCTCATTCTTTTCAAAATGGATTCAAGTTGTGTGGAGGAAGTGGTCTCAAAGGTGCTAAAGTTGGCGTTGGTATTTTTGGAGTAGGTTTTAATGGATGATGTAGAGTTGGGGAAGCGAGTGGTAAGGATAGTAATCTTATCGTGGAAGTATTGGGCAAGTTCTTCACATTTGTTTTTGGCTTCTTCGCTAGGAATCGAGTTGATCGTAGTTTTGGTTAGTTCTGAGACAAAAGAAAAGAGGGCTTTGGGGTTGAAATGGAGGTTATGTATCATTAGGGCATAGAAATCTCGCTTCGTCTTAAGTGTTTTTGCACGGTATGTATGAAGAAGGGTTTTGTAGTTTGCTAGTTGAGTTGGGGAGGGGTTTTTATGCCATATCTTTTCTTGCACTCTGAGGTTGTGTTTCATGGTTTTTAATTCAGGTGTGTACCATGGTTATTTAGTGTTGGAATTTATTTCTTTAGTTATTAGTGGGCATAGCTTGCTAGCAATGTTATTAGTAACAAAATTCCAGGAAGACAGTGCAGAATCAGAATCCATTAGGGATGTGCAGAACAAAATTTTATGTTCATATTTTTTATGTCCGAAAGGGGGTCCCACTTGCGGCCAATATGGACATAAAAAAAAATCCAATGAGTTGGGTATATGTACATATGTGCAAAAAAAAAATTTAAACCCCCTCACCCTCCTTAATCCCCCCCCCCAGACTTACCACAACTCCCTGGTGATCGAGCGAGGAGTGAGGACGTCATTTCTGCAATCCTTGGCGAGAAGCATGTGACGTCGGTGGCACGTCGAGTGACGCGGCGTCACGTGATTCCCGGCTCGTTCGCGCCGGACGGCTCGTTCGGCCCAAAAAGAACTTTTGGCCAGCTTGGGGGGGCCTCCTGACCCCCCCAAGCTGGCCAAAAGTTCTTTTTGGGCCGAACGAGCCGTCCGGCGCGAACGAGCCGGGAATCACGTGACGCCGGCGTCACTCGACGTGCCGCCGACGTCACATGCTTCTCGCCAAGGATTGCAGAAATGGCGTCCTCACTCCTCGCTCCATCACCAGGGAGTTGTGGTAAGTCGGGGGGGGGGGGGGGATTAAGGAGGGTGAGGGGGTTTATATTTTTATTTTGGCTCAATAATCGCGATTTCCCACATATCGAACATATCTATGTTCGATATGTGGGAAATCCGATCGTTTATGTCGAATCAATTTTTTAAGTAAAAAAAAAATATGAGTTGCGTTTTACTAATGCGGTCAATCCGAATGCACACCCCTAGAATCCGTTAGGTCTAATTTATTAAGATCATTGGTAATAGGGATGTGAATCATTTTTTGACAATTTAAAACAATCATCAGATATATTTTAAATCGTCAAAAATCGTTAGAGCCGCGACACAATATCAATTCCCCCGATTTATCGTCAAAAATCGTAAATCGGGGGAGGGGGGGAGGGCGGGAAAACCGGCACACTAAAACAACCCTAAAGCCAATATTCAAAATGGCGCCGGCGCTATCTTTGCCCTCACTATGTCGATGATTGTTTTGCCCTCACTATGTCGACATAGTGAGGGCAAAGGTAGCGCCGGCGCCATTTTGAATATTGGCAAATCGGCCCAAGTGCAGAAGGTCGCTCCTGGACCCCCGCTGGACTTTTGGCAAGTCTTGTGGGGGTCAGGAGGCCCCCCCAAGCTGGCCAAAAGTCCCTGGGGGTCCAGCGGGGGTCCGGGAGCGATCTCCTGCACTCGTGACGTCGGGTCACAGGAACCAAAATGGCGCCGGCGCTACCTTTGCCGGGCAAAGGGCCACCGGCGCCATTTCTCTTAACGCAGCCATGGCCAGAGAGCGGGAGATTGCGCCGGGACACACCCCCCCCCCACTGGACCCCAGGTAATTTAAAACATTTTGGGGGGGGGGGTTCGGGAGGGTGGAGGATTTATTTTAAAGGGTCAGGTTGGGTTTTAGGGTTGTTTTGGTTGCCGGTTTTCCCGCCCTCCCCCCTCCCCCGATAAAACAATTTTTTAACCTAAAAAACTAAGACGATCAGATTCCCCCCCCCCCTCAGCCAAAATCGATCGTTAAGACGATCGATCACACGATTCCCATCCCTAATTGGTAAGGGCATCTATTAGGCCATCTCTCGGGCAAGGTTTTTCTGTATTGAATGGTTGTTTTTACGTTGGGACAGGTGAACATATTTTTAAGGAACAATATTATTTGATGAGGAAATGGTCAGACCAGGGTACGTGAGTACATGTGGGAATGTCTGGGTGAATTAGGGAATTTGTGAAAATTAGGTCAAGGGAGTGTCCTGCTTTGTGGGTGGAGTTGGTTATGATCTGTTGGAAGCCCATAGCCTTGAAGAAAATTAGTAGGGTTTCACAGGTGGGGGATAGTGGGAGAGTATCAATGTGGAGATTAAAGTCATCAAGGATGATGGCAGGTGTGTCAAGTGAGATATTCGCTGCAACAAATTCAGTAAGGGGGGATATGTTTGCGTCTAGGGTTCCTGGTGGAGTATAGACTAAATATATTTGAAGTTGTGGAGATTTGAAAAGCCCAATTTCAAATTTGGGTGGGAGATTTACTGGTAGCTATTTTAGGTTAAGGTCTTTTTTTGCCGCAAGGAGGAGGCCTCCACCTCTTTTTTTTGGCCTGGGTACAGAGAAGATATCATATGCGTTATTAGGGAGCTGGTTAAGTAGGACTGTGTCAGTTTCTTTGAGCCAGGTCTCTCTAATTGCACATAAATCTGGTTTCTCATCTTGGAGTAGGTCATTGAGAATATGGGGTTTTTTGGCTAATGACTCAGAGTTAAATAGGAGTATGGTGAGTGCTATGATGCCAAGGAATTGTGTGAAAGGAGATAGCATGATTGGTAGAAGTAATCCGGCGTGAGGGTGTAGGTGGGTCGGGTGAAATGCGTAGTGTTTGTTGTTGTAGTGTTTAATTGTGGGTATCGGGCGTGTCTGCATGTTGCAGGGATGGTGTAGCTCTAGGGAGTTTGGCGCTGGAGTGAGTTAAGGGTGTTGAGAATGGGAAGTTGGGTGCAGGTGAGTAGTGTTAGAAGGGTTGGGATAGGGGGTAGGTTTAGGAGAGAATGAGAATGATCGTTGCAAACAAAGCGGGTAATATGTGAGGGGGGCAAGGGATGGAAGCGAGGAGTTCAATGTGGGGCAAGGGGTGGTAGAGTGGACTAAGGAGAGAATTTGTGGGAGGGGGAAAGCTGAGAGGCTCTTGAAGAACCTAGTAGAATACGATCCACTGGAGTCAATGGTTTACAAAGGGGAGACACAAAGGGGCAGGCCCCTTAGTCATGCTCCTTTGTGTGCGCGATGCCTGCGGTCGTGCTGCACTATTTAGCTGGTTTCTGAGGGTTGCAGCTGTGATGTCACTCGAGAGGCGGTCCGATCAAGAGGAGGCACAGACTGGCTCAGGGAGGATCAGGCGGACGGCTTGCTTAAGGTAACGGTGGAGTTCGTCCTGCGCCAGAGGAGAGGTGCGAGGAGGGTCGTGGCCTGAGCCCTGATGGGCTTCCTGCGCAGATTGAGCCAGGCTGGTCGGGATCAGCGAGGAGCTTGCGTGGGCAAAGGAGGTCTTCGGGCAGCTTGGTCACTTTTAAAGGTCCTCTTGGACCGGAAGTGACGTGTGTTGGGGGAGCGTTGCACTCGTCGGGTCTGGTCGGCCAGGTTGGCCGTGTGCTTCCGTTCGGTCGGGGGTTGGGCATGGCTCGGGCCCTGGTAGGGCTCCGGCGCCGATCGCTTCTAGCCGGCTGTGGTAGGGACGCAATGGCAGGCGCAACGGTGGGCGCAACAGCAGTCAGAGGGTTGTAGCGGTGGTCGCAACCAGATGGAAGGTCACTGGCTCACCAGTGGAGGTCGTCCTGCGCCGGAGAGGTGTGAGGAGGGTCGCGGGCTGAGCCCCGATGGGCTTCCTGCGCCGATTGCGCCAGGCCGGTCGGGATCGGCGAGGAGGTCGTGTGGGCAAAGGAGGTCCTCGGGCGGCTTGGTCACTTTTAAAGGACCTCCTGGACTGGAAGTGACGTGCGTTGGGGGAGCGTTGCACTCATCGGGTCCGGTCGGCAAGGTTGGCCGTACGCTTCCGTTCAGTCGGGGGTTGGGCACGGCTTGGGCCCCGGTAGGGCTCTCGCACTGATCGCATCTAGCCGGCCGTGGTAGGGGTGCAATGGCAGGCGCAACGGCGGGCGGAACAGCGGTCGGAGGGTCGTAGCGGTGGTCGCAACCGGATGGAGAGTCGCCGGCTCACCGATGGAGGTCGTCCTGCGCCAGAGGAAAGGTACGAGGAGGGTCGCGGCCTGGTGCATGCAAGGTGCACAATTGTGCACCCCCTTGCACGCGCTGAACCCAGATTTTATAACATGTGCACGCCTGCGCACGAGTGTTATAAAATGGGGCGTACATGTATGCATGCTGGGTAGCGCGCACCAATGTACGCCCGCGTGCATGTTTAAAAATCTACCCCTAAGTGTTTTCTTTGCAAATGCTATATGGCACATTATGTCAATTTTCTTCAAGCTGTGGCGTCCTTCTTTCTACCCTCCCATAAGGCCATGTTTGTGGAATAATTTTGATATTGTTAAACAATCAACATTTTCCCCATTGTCAGCCAGAGTCATCTGTAGTTCTTTTTAAAGTAATTTTAGGCCTCACAGTGATCTTCCACAGCAGTTTCCTTAACCTAGGACTACTGACTTTGGAGTGTCTTAGTGGTACCAAACTGTTTCCATTTTAAAGTGATGGACTGGATGTTATCCCAAGAGATGTTCAAACACATTGAAATTTTCTTATAACCATTCCCCAGTCTGTACCTTTGAATAACATTATCTCGGAGTTCTGTTGGGTGCAGCATCTTGTTCAACATTGTTGGACCTATAGATTCACTTTGAATCTGCTAAACTATTGTGTTTGGTCACAAGTGGGTTCTATTTAATTTATTATGGGCCTTATTAAGGCAATTTTCAAACCACACCTAATTTGGGTATGCTATGATAAAGAGTGTGAAGATTTATGCAGTCAACATATTTTGGTCATTTATTCTTAATTACTTTTAGAATATTTATATAATTGTTCTTTCTCATTGAAGGTGTAGACTAGAGTATGTTGAAGGTGTAGAGTATGTTGTGAAACTCCTGTAATGCATTTTGATTTGTATTTTTTAGACAGTAGAATGTGAAAAATATGCAAAAGTGTGAAGACTTTTGCAAGGCACTGAACGATATACAGAATCCTGGAAAAATACAATCACACAAATATTGTAAATTCTTTTCAGCTCCCTGTCTTTTTTAAATTTTCCTAAAAAAAAATTGGTAGTAATCAACTCCTGTTTCTATACTTTTAAAGTGCAATTTTCTTTCTCAAGCAATTATTGTGAAGCTGCACTGGACCAGATTCAGAGCTGTTTGTGCTCCTTGAAGCGGAATGTACTGTAGTAGCATTGGAATTTTGAGCTAGTATGAGACAGAATTTCAACTCAAAAGAAAAGAAATTCCAGAAATATTATGCATATAAATTAATCTACACAGATTTTATTAATATTATACAGAATCTCCTAGTGGCCCTGGAGACATGACTTGTTGTTAGAAATCCATTTTTATGTTTGGTCCCATAGATGTCTCTGGACAGTTACATCAACTACAGTAATTTGCTCATCACCAGGCAGATTTTAAAAATTTACTACTGGTCCTGTTGAGGAGCAAGATTCAGGCTAAAATATGGGGCTTACAGAATGTTAGAAAGAAAGAGAAATAGAGAGAATATGATACTCTATATATCTCCCACTGAAAGAGGAGCACTTTCAACTCAGGGTGTGTTGGGGGGGGGGGTTGCCTATGATGCAAAGGTCAGTAGACCCTTGCAACACCCCCCCCCCAAAAAAAAAAACAACAAAAAAACCACCTTGAGTTGAAAGTGCCTCTCATACATTGTGAGATATATAGAGCGAGGGTATCTCTGCTCGTGTGCCAATATGTGTGTTTATGGGTGCATGTATGCTCCTTTTAAAATTTACATGTACATGTCTGAATCTCAAATATATCACTTTGTTTAAGTCTATTTACAATTAAATTAATTACCTTCAAGTTGGAAAATTCCTCCTTCATGGCCTCTTTTGCATTCTTAAACATATTCTTGGAAAGAGTATCAGTAGCTGTCTCTAAGATTATTTGCATCTGTTTACATGAATCCTTCCCCCTTATGTTAGCAGCTTCTGTTGAAAAGAATGTTATCAGTCAGCTAGTGAAGAATGCAATGTGGGGTAGATTTTCAAAACAGTGCGAGTGCATCCATGTGCGCGCGCTATCCGGCGCATGTACATGGACACGCGAGTTTATAACATGCGAGCGCAGGCATGTGCATGTTATAAAATTGTGCACCTTGCGCGTGCCGAGCCTTGCTGCCTTTCCCCCGCTCCCCATCCCCTAGCCTGACCTTCCCACCACTTTCCCTAACCTTACCCCCCCAGCCCTACTCTAACCCCCTCCCTGCCCTTTATCTTACCTTTTGCGCCTGCCTCTGGGGAGGCGCAAGTTGCGCACACTGGCCGACTGCCAGCGCACGATCCCGGACACAACGGCAAATGGCCGCTGTGCCTGGAGCCTCACACCCCGCCCCCTTCCCGCCTCTTTAGTAAAGCCCCGAGACTTACACACGTCCTGCGGCTTTACGTGCATCTCCGGGCCTTTCTGAAATGGACCCGGCCCGCGTAAATCCTCTGGATTTACACGCGGAGGGCTTTTAAAATCTGCCCCTATGCTTCCTTCCACAGAACAGCATTTTCTCAAACTTCAAATTAACAAACATGTAGATAGGATGAGAAAGAAATATCATAAAATATATTCAATCTAAGAGCTCGCAACATGGGACTATTTATTTTATTCCCGTTGTAAACCACCATGATTATTTATAGAACAACTAGGGGAATGATGAAAAGATCTCTGCTTCAATGGCAGGGTGAATGAAGTAAAGATGATTAATATTCGGACAACAACCAACAAGGACTGAGTTGCACAGGCTGGATAAACATGAGTGGGAGTAGCTTGCTATGACGGCGGTTACTACACCTAAACAATTAGCTGGATAGATACTTCAATTAGATGCAGTTCCAGCACTGATACTTCACTTAAATGCAGCTCCAGCACTTAGATGCAGCTCCAGCGCTGCTAACTGGCAGGCCGATACAGTGCTGTGTACTCACAATTTGGCCGCGTAAGTCTAACCCGCGATTCACTATCTGTTTTTACTGATCATTACCACTTCTTTAACTCAACACGTATCCCTTTCTGCCCGCGGCATGTATATGTATGTAAACGATCCGATTAGCTATTCCCTCCCATACAGTAAAGTGCGCCCCGACTATCGCCTTTTTAACCTATCTTGCCGCGTCTTTAACCTGCTAATTTACCGCCTACCCTGACCCTGGCGTTAGTGTGGTGAACTTAGCCGCCCAGTCCCAAACCAACCCAATCCACAGAAAAAAAAATGCTTCTTGCACTTAGCCGCCCAGTCCCAAACCAACCCAATCCACAAAAAAAAAAAATGCTTCTCGCACTTAGCAGCCCAGTCCCAAACCAAACCAACCGAATCCAAGCCCCAGCAGAGAGAAACGAAATTTCACAGTGCCAAACTTTCCCCCAGCCCCCGCTCACCTGCCCTGGCCGTGGCCACGCAAGCCCCCAGCAGCAGCAGTAGAAGTAGAAGGGCGGCGAGAGAGCGGCTTCAGCAGCCCCGCCGGCGAAGGTAAATATGCGCACACGCCGTGACCTCCGATGTCCAGCCGGTCACGGCGTGTGCGCATGCGCCTTCGCTGCCTTGAGCGCCCATATTGGACGTACAGGCATGCACGTATTCATCTTCACCGGCGGGGCTGCTGAAGCCGCTCTCTCTCGCCGCCCTTCTACTGCTGCTGCTGGGGGCTTGCGTGGCCGCAGCCAGGGCAGGTGAGCGGGGGCTGGGGGAAAGTTTGGGACTGTGAAATTTCGTCTCTCTCTGCTGGGGCTTGGATTGGGTTAGTTTGGGACTGTGAAATTTTGTCTCTCTGCTGGGGCTTGGATTGGGTTGGTTTGGTTTGGGACTGTGAAATTTTGTCTCTCTCTGCTGGGGCTTGGATTGGGTTGGTTTGGGACTGTGAAATTTCATCTCTCTCTGCTGGGGCTTGGATTGGGTTGGTTTGGGACTGTGAAATTTCGTCTCTCTTGTCCGTCCGAAGGAGGGATCTTTGTTGCGCTCCCTGCCTCCAATCGCCGGCTACTAGGGCTGCTGGGGCTTGCTGGCGCCGGGCGCTCAAGGGTGCGGGGTCTGTAGGAGAACCATCCACTTCCTGGTACCTGTCATTTCAAACGTCACTTGAAATGACATTTGAAATGACAGGTACCAGCACACCCAGGATACTGTATAGGCGCTGTATAGCGCCTATACAGTAAAATGGATTGCGCTTCATGGACGCGGCTTGCATTTGCATGCCATTTAAATACAGTATCGAGCGGTAGGTGATCCGAACTGTGTGTGCGGCAAATGCAGGTGCGCCGGGCACTAACGCACCTCTTTCTACCGCACCTTACTGTATCGGCCCAAACATCGGCGGGGGTGGAAGGGAAATAGAACAAAAAGTCACTTACAAGGGACAAGAGAAACAGATAAATATGGGGGAGAAAAAAAATGAAAGCTTGCTGGGCAGACTGGATGGACCATTTGGTCTTCTTCTGCCGTCATTTCTATGTTTCTATAAATAAAATAAATAAATAAATAAAATATTTTCCATGGACATATTACCAAATGTGTTTTTTTCTATTCTGTGATTCACACTCATTTTGTTATTTGTACAAAGGAGTTTAATGAGAGAGAATTGGGCAGAGTGAGAGAACTAGTTGAGAGTATA
The DNA here is from genome assembly GCF_901001135.1 of Rhinatrema bivittatum. Classification (NCBI taxonomy): domain Eukaryota; kingdom Metazoa; phylum Chordata; class Amphibia; order Gymnophiona; family Rhinatrematidae; genus Rhinatrema; species Rhinatrema bivittatum. The sequence continues at coordinate 518,109,636 of NC_042617.1, read as the reverse complement.
ATAGAATGTAAATATTGTATCATTTTCTAATATATTTTTGAAAAAAATTATATTCAAACTACTGTTTTGAAATGTCAAAACTTGACCAATCAAATCAACATATTTTAAATTACCTAGGTTTTCAGAAACTGAGTAAGACTTGACTTTTTCGATTAGCTTTTGAGTGATGGAAAAATAAGAATTTCTGGCGTTTTATTCAGTTGCTGTAGATTTATTTTGGTTTTAATATTATGTTTTGGTTTTATTGTAATTTAAGTTGATTATATTTCTTGTTCTTAATATTTTTTGTTTTATTTATAGTTTTATTGCATTTAATGTTGTAAATTTAATACATATTTAATGTTTATTGGTTTTTGTAAATAAGCCTGGTGATAATTAGGTGAGAAGCACAAGTTGGTGATTCTGCTCCTACAGGACTAAACTAAAAAAAGCTAAGAGGATAACTATAAAACATGGATGTGCATGCCCATATACACATGTATAGAGGCGAGTGTACTCATGCTCATATATTTTATATCATCTGTGCAAATGTGCATACATGATATTTCTTTATTTCTTTAAAGGTTTTTGTATACCAATTGCCGTTTGCACATCGTATCGGTTTACAGAGAAACACTGTGCAATTAGAGGGTTTACAAAGTAAACAGTGCAAATTGGGGTTTACAAATAAACAGTGCAAATGGAAAGTAACTGTGCAAATAGAATGAAACAATACAGATTCAGGCAATTTATCAGTTAACAAATAACATAGCAGAAAAAATGTGAGGCATAGAGATAATTGTGGTTAATCAACATAAGAACTATGTACATTTCAAAGGTTTATCAGGATTACATCGATATTATTGTAATGAGGTATAAAAGTTAAGAGGAGCTGTTGGCAGGGGAATAAATTATAATGAAGTATAAAATGATGTATAAAGTTATAAAGGAAAAATGAGGTATCAAGGTTCAAAGGAGCTGATGGCCGGGGAGTAAATAAGAAATATAAATAGGGGGGAGAGGAAATTATGTTCAGTAGTATGAAGCAAGGAGTGACTGGGGGTGGGAGAAATAAGCTAGTTAAATTAAATATTTAACGGTCGGGAGGTGGATGCGTAAGAAAAATATGTGAGGGGTGGCAAAGCGGCACAAAATACTTGTAAATCTACCCTACAAAATGCTCGCATATCTGTAAGATACATGCCATGTATTTTCAACATAACTGGATGACTTTCAAATTATCCAGTTAAGTGGTGCCACTGAGGTCTAGTTTCATCAAATTGCTACAAATATAGCAGAAACAGTGCTGGTGCTAAAAAAAAAAAAAAAAAAGGGCATTGTTAGTCAAAATTTGTGTATTGCATTGCATAGGACATATTTGCATCAGCACGTCATTTTATGTGGTGCGTGTTATGGAGTCTTTTTAGTGGACCCTTGGGCTGACCTGCAAGAGATTGGGAAAGGTGTTCAAAGTCTCTGGTACACCGCAGGCTGGGAGGCAGATGTTCAGGCAGGACGTAGAGATGGTCTTCATTCTGGAAGCTGGTGCTCCCCTGGGAGGAGCCCGTAGGAGCCCAGCCGCTGGGACTTAGGTGAGGCTTCACCCTTGGAAGCCGAAGCTCCCCCGGCAGGAGCCTGTAGGAGCCCGGCCGCTGGGACTTAGGTGAGTAGATGATCTTGAGAGGAGAGGAGATGAGTTATTGGGTTGCAGTTTAGTGCATTTAGTAGATAGCGATTTCTGAGTGAGTTTTCCTGTCTTCTGTTCTCATCTGTTTACCTTAATCTTTGTCTCTTGTCTTTATCTGTGTGTGTAAGTTTTTGATTGTCAAGTTTGTCAGTTTGTTTTTGTGTTGGGGTGAGGTGTGGTGGTGAGGCAGAGGAGTACTGGTGAGGCATTGTGGTGAGGCGGAGGAGGAGTTGTGAGGTGTGATGGTGAGGCAGAATAGGAGTGGTGAGGAGGAGTGATGAGGCATGTTGGTATTCAGGAGTGAAGAGGATGGAGCATGAGTGGCAGGGGAAGAGAGGCGAGGAGAAGCATGAGGGGAGGAGGGAGGAAAGGAGGAGGGAGGGCGAGAGCAGGATTGCTAGGGGAAGGAGGAAGAGGGACAGGTGTAGAGATATGGAGGGGAGAAGGAATAGGAAGAGGCAGGTGGGGGAAGGGGAGATAGGCAGGTGAGTTTGGTGGGAGGAAGACAACAGGCTAGGAATAGAGGGGGCAGAGGGGAGGGGAGTTGGTAGGGCAGTTGCAAGAGGGGGAAGGAAGGAAGAGGAGAGGGGAGTGGAAGCAAGATTCAGGAAAGGGAGGAAAGGGAGGATTCAGGAAAGGGAGGATACTTCTTCAGCTTCTTCAGCTTCTTCAAGCTGGCCAAAAGTTCCTTTTGGGCCGAACGAGCGTTCCGGCGTGAACCCGGGGAGAATCACGTGACGCCGCATCACTCCGACGTGGCGCCGACGTCACGTGCTCCTCGGAAAGGATTTCAGAAATGGCGTCCTCACTCCTCGCTGGATCACCAGGGAGTTGTGGTAAGTCTTTGGGGGGGGGGGGGATTAAGGAAGGTGAGGGGTTTAAATTTTTATTTTGGATCAACAATCGCGATTTCCAACATATTCAACATAGCTATGTTGAATAAGTTGGAAATCCGATCGTTTACGTCGTATCACTTTTTTAAGTTAAAAAAAAAATAAGTAGCGTTTTACATTTAAGTTCAAAACGAATGCACACCCCTAGTTCCTAACCCAGTAACATTACTACATGTCACCCTCTTTTATCTGTACAAGACCTGTATTGACCTATCCAATGCTTTTTATTGTGTGCCCTTAGCAGAGTCTTCTAGACCCCTCACTTCTTTCCAATTTGGTCCTCACAGGTACCAATGGATGAGTCTCCCACAGGGTTTCCGGGATAGTCCCACTGTTTTTAGCACACAGCTCAGGTCAGATCTTGAGACTTTTGAAGTTACTTTGCCTCCTGGAGTGAGTTTGAGCCAGTATGTTGATGACTTGTTGCTATCCACCACAGGCGAGGACAGTTGCATTAAATGGTCCCAGATGCTATTGGCATGCTTGCATAGCCTAGGATATAAGGTTAATAAGGCAAATTTTAAATTAGCCCAAACTACCGATTCTTTCCTAGGTATACATTTAGGGAAGGGAGTACGCTCTATTAGTGATGATTTGGTTAACGTCCTTACTAATCTACCTGTACCTCCTGTCACGGTCACTCAAGTACTGGGCCATCTAAATTTCTGTAGACTTTGGATACCAGCTTTTAGTGAGAAGGCTTGCTTCCTGTACAATGACACTAAAGGAAATGGGAAGGATAGAGTGACATTTTTTACCCACCCGTGAGAAGTTGTACATGTGCATGCGATGCAAAGAGCTCCTGGCTCTCAGAGAACGAGTCCGATCTCTGGAGGCTAGAGTGGCAGACCTGGAGGAGCTGAGGCAGACAGAGAGGTATATAGATGAGACCTTCAGGGACATAGTAGTCAAGTCCCAACTTCAGACTGGCAGCCCTGGTGCTGCCTTGGAGGAAGGTGGTCTCATAACGGGAGAGCACCAACCAGGTGTAGCAGGAAAGGATCCTGTAGCAAGGACCTGCTCTCTAGGTGATGCATTGTCCTTTCGCACTGAGGATATCTCCCCAAGGCCTACTGCCCAGGAGGGAAGGGTTAGGTCAGCCGTCATAGTTGGTGATTCGATTATTAGGAATGTAGATAGCTGGGTGGCTGGTGGGCGTGAGGATCGCCTGGTAACATGCCTATCTGCTGCGAAGGTGGCGGACCTCACGCGTCACCTAGATAGGATTTTAGACAGTGCTGGGGAGGAGCCGGCTGTCGTGGTACACGTGGGCACCAACGACATAGGAAAGTGTGGGAGGGAGGTTCTGGAAGCCAAATTTAGGCTCTTAGGTAGAAAGATTAAATCCAGAACCTCCAGGCTAGCATTCTCTGAAATGCTCCCTGTTCCACGCGCAGGTCACCAGAGGCAGGCAGAGCTCCGGAGTCTCAATGTGTGGATGAGACGATGGTGCAAGGAAGAGGGATTCAGTTTTGTTAGGAACTGGGGAACCTTTTGGGGAAGGGGGAGTCTCTTCCGAAGGGATGGGCTCCACCTTAACCAGGGTGGAACCAGACTGCTGGCACTATCCTTTAAAAAGGAGATTGTTCTAGTTTAAAAGCTGCTCTAAGGGGAAAGCAGACAGTCGCTCAGCAGCGCATGGTTCGGAGAGAGGAATCTTTAAAGGATACTAATGATGCATTAGAATTAGGGCATCCCGACAGCGAGGTTCCAATAATTAGAAAAGTAGTCCAAGTGCCTGTAACTAAAAACTCACCTGAGCTAAAAAATTCTAACTTATCCCTATCAATTAAAAAGCAGAATAAAAATACAAACAAAAAACAAACTTTGAAATGTTTGTATGCTAATGCCAGAAGTCTAAGAAGTAAGATGGGAGAATTAGAATGTATAGCAGTAAATGATGACATAGACTTAATTGGCATCTCAGAGACATGGTGGAAAGAGGATAACCAATGGGACAGTGCTATACCGGGGTACAAATTATATTGCAATGACAGAGAGGAGCACTCGGGAGGAGGTGTGGCGCTTTATGTCCAGGATGGCATAGAGTCCAACAGGATAAACATCCTGCATGAGACTAAATACAAAATTGAATCTTTATGGGTAGAAATCCCTTGCGTGTCAGGGAAGACTACAGTGATAGGGGTATACTACCATCCACCTGGTCAAGATGGTGAGATGGACAGTGAAATGCTAAGAGAAATTAGGGAAGCTAACCAAATTGGTAGTGCAGTAATAATGGGAGGCTTCAATTACCCCAATATAGACTGGGTAAATGTATCATCGGGTCACACTAGAGAGATAACGTTCCTGGATGGAATAAATGATAGCTTTATGGAGCAATTGGTTCAGGAACCGACGAGAGAGGGAGCAATTTTAGATCTAATTCTCAGTGGAGCACAGGACTTGGTGAGAGAGGTAACGGTGGTGGGGCCGCTTGGCAATTTGATTTAATGACTGGAAAAGGAACAGTGTGCAAATCCAAGGCTCTCGTGCTAAACTTTCAAAAGGGAAACTTTGATAAAATGAGAAAAATTGTTAGAAAAAAACTGAAAGGAGCAGCTACAAAAGTAAAAAATGTCCAAGAGGCGTGGTCATTGTTAAAAAATACCATTCTAGAAGCACAGTGCAGATGTATTCCACACATTAAGAAAGGTGGAAAGAAGGCAAAACGATTACCGGCATGGTTAAAAGGGGAGGTGAAAGAAGCTATTTTAGCCAAAAGATCTTCATTCAAAAATTGGAAGAAGGATCCAACAGAAGAAAATAGGATAAAGCATAAACATTGGCAAGTTAAATGTAAGACATTGATAAGACAGGCTAAGAGAGAATTTGAAAAGAAGTTGGCTGTAGAGGCAAAAACTCACAGTTAAAACTTTTTTAAATATATCCAAAGCAGAAAGCCTGTGAAGGAGTCAGTTGGACCGTTAGATGATCGAGGGGTTAAAGGGGCACTTAGAGAAGATAAGGCCATCGCGGAAAGATTAAATGATTTCTTTGCTTCGGTGTTTACTGACGAGGATGTTGGGGAGGTACCCGTAATGGAGAAGGTTTTCATGGGTAATGATTCAGATGGACTGAATCAAATCACGGTGAACCTAGAAGATGTGGTAGGCCTGATTGACAAACTGAAGAGTAGTAAATCACCTGGACCGGATGGTATACACCTCAGAGTTCTGAAGGAACTAAAAAATGAAATTTCAGACCTATTAGTAAAAATTTGTAACTTATCATTAAAATCATCCATTGTACCTGAAGACTGGAGGATAGCAAATGTAACCCCAATATTTAAAAAGGGCTCCAGGGGCGATCCGGGAAACTACAGACCGGTTAGCCTGACTTCAGTGCCAGGAAAAATAGTGGAAAGTGTTCTAAACATCAAAATCACAGAACATATAGAAAGACATGGTTTAATGGAACAAAGTCAGTATGGCTTTACCCAGGGCAAGTCTTGCCTCACAAATCTGCTTCACTTTTTTGAAGCAGTTAATAAACATGTGGATAAAGGTGACCCAGTAGATATAGTATACTTGGATTTTCAGAAGGCGTTTGACAAAGTTCCTCATGAGAGGCTTCTAGGAAAAGTTAAAAGTCATGGGACAGGTGGCGATGTCCTTTCATGGATTGCAAACTGGCTAAAAGACAGGAAACAGAGAGTAGGATTAAATGGGCAATTTTCTCAGTGGAAGGGAGTGGACAGTGGAGTGCCTCAGGGATCTGTATTGGGACCCTTACTTTTCAATATATTTATAAATGATCTGGAAAGAAATACGACGAGTGAGATAATCAAATTTGCAGATGACACAAAATTGTTCAGAGTAGTTAAATCACAAGCAGATTGTGATAAATTGCAGGAAGACCTTGTGAGACTGGAAAATTGGGCATCCAAATGGCAGATGAAATTTAATGTGGATAAGTGCAAGGTGATGCATATAGGGAAAAATAACCCATGCTATAATTACACAATGTTGGGTTCCATATTAGGTGCTACAACCCAAGAAAGAGATCTAGGTGTCATAGTGGATAACACATTGAAATCGTCGGTGCAGTGTGCTGCGGCAGTCAAAAAAGCAAACCAGAATGTTGGGAATTATTAGAAAAGGAATGGTGAATAAAACGGAAAATGTCATAATGCCTCTGTATCGCTCCATGGTGAGACCGCACCTTGAATACTGTGTACAATTCTGGTCGCCGCATCTCAAAAAAGATATAATTGCGATGGAGAAGGTACAGAGAAGGGCTACCAAAATGATAAGGGGAATGGAACAACTCCCCTATGAGGAAAGACTAAAGAGGTGAGGACTTTTCAGCTTGGAGAAGAGACGAATGAGGGGGGATATGATAGAGGTGTTTAAAACCATGAGAGGTCTAGAACAGGTAGATGTGAATCGATTATTTACTCTTTTGGATAGTAGAAAGACTAGGGGGCACTCCATGAAGTTAGCATGGGGCACATTTAAAACTAATCGGAGAAAGTTCTTTTTTACTCAACGCACAATTAAACTCTGGAATTTGTTGCCAGAGAATGTGGTTAGTGCAGTTAGTATAGCTGTGTTTAAAAAAGGATTGGATAAGTTCTTGGAGGAGAAGTCCATTACCTGCTATTAAGTTCACTTAGAGAATAGCCACTGCCATTAGCAATGGTAACATGGAATAGATTTAGATTTTGGGTACTTGCCAGGTTCTTATGGCCTGGATTGGCCACTGTTGGAAACAGGATGCTGGGCTTGATGGACCCTTGGTCTGACCCAGTATGGCATTTTCTTATGTTCTTATGACATTAAATGATCAGGAAATTACTGAACTTAAGGCACTGTTGTCTGAGGCTTTACAGGCCCACACCTTGCAGTCATATAATGATGCACAACCAGTCCAATTATGGGTAGTAGCTGGTAATCGTACCTGGTCAGCAGTTGGTATTCAGGATTCCATGGAACCTCTAATCTATTTATCAGAGAAATTCACCCCCATTGAAAAAGGGATGATGACCTGAGAGAGGGGAGTAGTAGCATGCGCTTCTGCTAGAGAAAAGTTAGAAAAGTTAAATCACTATATTCCACATGTGACAGTAATTATGCACACCTCCCATGATGTACAGTACTTGCTAGCCCCAATGAACATGACTCTTACTGCATCCTGTACAGGGAAATACAAAGCTATGCTGGCCTCGTCAGCCACTGAATTGAAACCCTGGGGTAAGAAAATTCCAGCAGTAGCGACTAAGCTACAACACATATTGGAGGTTACGGATAAGATAAGTTACCCACATGATTGCACTCGTCAATTGCCCACAGAGAATAAGTTCTGCGTACAAGCCAGCCCCTTGGAAGAAAGAGAACATTGGTTTACGGATGCAGGAGGTCATACCACCACAACTCTAGGTTTTGCCGCCCTGCAGTTGCAGAAACACGCTACCCAGATCTTAGAGGAATATGTGTTTACTCTTCCTCCTCAGTGTACGGCTCAAGTAGGGGAGTTAACAGCTGTCACCTGGGTGTTGACCTATTTGCTCGAGAATAAGTCACTAGGGATGTGCAGAGCAAAATTTTATGTTCATATTTTTTATGTCCGAAAGGGGGTCCCACTTGCGGCCAATATGGACATAAAAAAAATCCAATGAGTTGGGTATATGTACATATGTGCAAAAAAAAAATTTAAACCCCCTCACCCTCCTTAATCCCCCCCCCAGACTTACCACAACTCCCTGGTGATCGAGCGAGGAGTGAGGACGTCATTTCTGCAATCCTTGGCGAGAAGCATGTGACGTCGGTGGCACGTCGAGTGACGCGGCGTCACGTGATTCCCGGCGAGTTCGCGCCGGACGGCTCGTTCGGCCCAAAAAGAACTTTTGGCCAGCTTGGGGGGGCCTCCTGACCCCCTCAAGCTGGCCAAAAGTTCTTTTTGGGCCGAACGAGCCGTCCGGCGCGAACGAGCCGGGAATCACGTGACGCCGGCGTCACTCGACGTGCCGCCGACGTCACATGCTTCTCGCCAAGGATTGCAGAAATGGCGTCCTCACTCCTCGCTCCATCACCAGGGAGTTGTGGTAAGTCGGGGGGGGGGGGGGGGATTAAGGAGGGTGAGGGGGTTTATATTTTTATTTTGGCTCAACAATCGCGATTTCCCACATATCGAACATATCTATGTTCGATATGTGGGAAATCCGATCGTTTATGTCGAATCAATTTTTTAAGTAAAAAAAAAATATGAGTTGCGTTTTACTAATGCGGTCAATCCGAATGCACACCCCTATAAGTCACCACTTTCCATAGTTACCATCTATACTGATTCTCATTATGTATTCTCATCCCTGCACCAACATAGACACAAGTGGGAGCGTAGGGGAATGGTCTCAGGTACTGGAATGACTTTCAATAGTGTGGGCATTTGGCAGAAATTATTTGAATCCCTGGAGGAATTCACCGCCAGAAAAGTACCTGTTGCAAATGTTTGGTTAAAGGGCATCAGGATCCCTGTTTGTCCTGGCAGTCTTATGGGAATAATGCTGTAGATAAGAAACTGGAACAGTTTAAACCCCAAACAGCTTCTGCTGTCCAGGTTACTACTAGAGCACAGGCGAAGCGCATGGGCCAAGTTCCAAAATCAAAGGAAGACCAGGAAATGGTTCCCTTAAGGGCGGAGGAGGAGATGCCCTTACTGTACCCAGAGGACCTTGTTCCTAATCCTATTCAAGAAGCATATCACTTACAACAAATGAGTTCCACCGCTGAAGTAGAGGAATGGCTTTTAGCTGGAGCCTCCCCAGTAAACTATACTTCTGAGGATTGTTTTCTATACGTGCATCCCTCCGGCAAACCATGTTTGCCTCTGGCCGCTTTACATGAAATGATACCCCAATTGCACTAGCCAGCCCACCGCCCTGCAGCCCAACTTATCGAAGAAATCACCATGGCATGGTGGAACCCCAAAGTTTGCTCCTTATGCCACGAGATAATCCATAATTGTAACAATTGTATGGCGAACACTGCAAAAACGGGGTTTCAGTTACTTCAGGACATATTCCCAAGCCACAGGGCCTTGGCATTGAATGGCACTGTGACTTTATGGACATGGGTAGCTGAGAGGCAGGCCAACATTTCCTATTGGTTTGTGTGCATAGGTATTCACACTGGGTTGAAGCATATCCTTGTAGACGAGAGACAGGGGATATCATGGCAAAGATGCTATGTACTGAAATTATCCCCAGACATGGTTTTCATCACTGTATAGTCACTGATAATGGGCCCCACTTTGCAAATATGTTAGTGGATCAGATTATGTCTCTATTACACTGTCACCACAGATGAGTGGCCGTTTATCACCAACAGAGCAATGGCCTTGTGGAAAGATACAATGGTCTGTTGAAAACCAGGCTTCGCTTGTTAATGGAGCAAACTAAACAAACATGGAAAGAGTGTCTGCCATGGGCTTTGTTATATTTGAGAAATGCTCCTTCAGGCAAATTAAACATCTCTCCTTTTCAATTGACTACAGGACATTGCATGCCGTGGGTAACTTCCAGTATTGCCACGTTGGACCAACTACCTGCCTACTGGAAAAATCTATGCTCTGCCTTAACCTATATACATTCAGTTCCAAGAAATCATCAGAATACGGTTCTGCCACTATCAGGAAAAGTAGAAAAGCAAAATTGCTTACCTTGTAATAGGTGTTATCCCAGGACAGCAGGATGTAGTCCTCACATATGGGTGACATCAGTAATGGAGCCCTATGTACAGAAAAACTTCTTTCAAAGTTTCTATGAAACTTTTGACTGGCATCAGAGTGCCTACTGAGCATGCCCAGCATGCCATGATATTCCCTGCCACAGGGGTCTCCCTTCAGTCTGTTTTGTAGCAATTAGCGTTAGCCAAAATTAAAATAATAAAACGTATCGGACCCAACTCCGCGGGGTGGCGGGTGGGTTTCGCGAGGACTACATCCTGCTGTCCTGGGATAACACCAATTACAAGGTAAGCAATTTTGCTTTATCCCAGGACAAGCAGGATGCTAGTCCTCACAAACTTGCTCCAATCGATCTCACCTTCCAGATTCGCCACAATTCCTCCACAAGACCTAAGAGAAGAGCTTACCAAGGTACTCTCTTCATCCCTCAAGTTAAATCCTCTCTAAGGAACAGGGCCTTTTCTTCCGCAGGTCCCATTCAATGGAACATTCTCCCACCAGACCTCAGACAGGACCCCTGCCCAATCTCCTTCAAGAAAAAACTAAAAACCTGGCTATTCAACCTAGCCTTTCCAGAAACAGCATTTTAGTTAACACATTCTCTCCTCTTTTCGCTGCATATCTCTGTTCATTCCTCACCTTAAGTTTGGCTTGTTTTATTTCTGGTTTCATATTTCACTTTTCATTTTCTCTAATTCATTTCCCTTGAAGAGACCTCCAGTTACCCTTTGGTCTTATTCTGCCTTTTTCTTCCCTTTTTTCCTATCATTTTACACTTCATCTCATTTGCTTCAACCTAATTGAATCTAAGCCCAATTTAATGGAATCAATCGCTTATTGTGACTTCTATTGCTTTATAATTCAATTTGTTTTTCCAGGTTCTTCCAGGTTAATGTTCAAGGTTCTATGTATAGCCTATATGCAAGTTTACGTTCTTTGTAAACCGGTTTGATTTGTATCTAATGCAAGAAGATCGGTATATAAAAACCAAAACTAAATAAATAAATAAATATGGGTGATTAGCAAGCTAGAGGCTGAGTCATTTCAGATTGAGGCAACAGTGAAGTATTGTTGTTGAAATGAATCAGCCGAAGATCACAGCAGGTTGGATGTAGAAGGAGTTGGGGTTACACTGGAAACAAGTTCTTTAAGACAGATTGTCCATAGGCTGAATCTTGTCTTCCTTCTTTGTCTAAACAATAGTGAGCTGCAAAGGTGTGAAGAGAACTCCATGTTGCTGCTTTACAAATGTCCAGAATAGGTACAGAGCGAAGGTGTGCTACAGAGGTTGACATTGCTCTGACTGAGTGTGCTTTTACTCATAGAAATATAAAAACATAGAAATGACAGCAGAAGAAGACCAATCGGCCCATCCAGTCTGCCCAGCAAGCTTCACACTTTTTTTTCTCATACTTATCTGTTTCTCTTATCTCTTTGGTTCTATTTCCCTTCCACCCCCTCCATTAATGTAGAGAGCAGTGATGGAGCTGCATCCAAGTGAAATATCAAGCTTGATTAGTTAGGAGTAGTAGGGGAAGTAACCGCCGCAATAAGCAAGCTACACCCATGCTTATTTGTTTTACCCAGACTATGTTATTCAGCCCTTATTGGTTGTTTTTCTTCTCCCCTGCCGTTGAAGCAGGGAGCTATGCTGGATATGCGTGTAGTATCAGTTTTTCTTCTCCCCTGCCGTTGAAGCAGAGAGCTATGCTGAAGAGTAAGGCCTGCTTTCTCATAACAAAACTGTATGCAATCTGCTAACCAGTTTGACAAAGTATGTTTACCCACTGCTTTACCTGGTTTGTTTGGATCATAGGATACAAATAGTTGACTGGATTTCCTTCTGAAATCCTAAGCACTCCCAAAATTCCCTGCAATTTTACATATAACATCCTTACACAGGTTTGGTATATCAGTGCGAGTACTGAATACGTTTCGTACAGTTTTGACACTGATCAGGTCATGTCTGGGTATTTCTCGAAGGTTAAGACTGCATCAGTTTTTCATGCATCATTCAACCCGCTTCGTGTTTCTACAAACCCCTCAAATAAAAAACCCTCACTCCCCTTTCTCAGCTGATCAGAGACTTACTGCTCAGTCCCCTTTCCGGGTGAATAATTGATTACGCTCAGGTGGGTTCTACCCTTCAGGGCAGGAAGGGGACATGCTGTATCCGCGCAAATATAACAGAATTTAAAACACCTTTTACTCCACGATACATGTTGTATGGACTGACTGCAAGCTTTGCTCCAGGGGCCTCTACGTATGTATGTCAGTACTGGTGGTGCCATGGTTAAGGTATATACCCATCTCCCTCTGCACTTTACCTTTTGTTCTCTCGTTATGGTCTACCCCCTTACAAGAATTATACCACTCCACCCTCCCAATAACACTCAGGCACACCACCGATCTAAGAGGAGCGTCAGCCCCGCTTTCCCCGTAGCACTTGAAGACGAGGCAGTACAACTTGCTTTAGACTATATCAATAGCACCTAACCCTTGAATCAGTGCCGAAGAAACCTCAGAGAGAGGACGCTCCATGTCCATCGAGGCCTTCGACTCCTAGGCGATCCCCACCGATATCGGTGCCGGGAACCGTACCTCCACAGGGCCCTGAGGAGGTACTGGTATTGCCTTCACTGCCTCCCCCCATAGCTGCTCTGGTTTCACCAGCTATGAGGGCGGAACTGGACGGTTACATCCGCCAGGCAGTTCGAGACGCACTCCGTGACGTGCCTCCGATGCCAGCACCGATCATGATTCTACCATCGATGCCAGCACCATCGCCGGTACCGGTTCCACTCCCATCACCGGTGCCCATTCCGATGCCATTGCCGACTCCATTGCCGGTTCCACTCCAACCCATACTGATGCTGATGCCGGATATGTCCTTTTTCGCGCCAATTTTAGCGAAATTGGACACACTCATTGGTGCCATCCCGGTACAACTACCAGAAATACCGATGCCAACACAGAGGAAAGAAGAAATAGTGAAGGAAGTACCGATGCCTGAACCTATTCCAGGTCCATCGGGAATCTCACATCCACGCCTATCGTTTTCTCCAATTCCATCAAAGCCACTGGAGAAACCATCGATGCTGTCGATGCCATCTCTTCCCATTCCATCGACTCCTCCTCGTCCACGTTCACCAGACACTTGGGAGGATCCAAACACTGACTCTTCCTCAGAGGAAGTCCTCTCAGAACCTTCTCCTCCAGAGGAAAGAAGGAAATCCCCTCCAGAGGACCTTTCCTTTTCAAATTTTATCAAAGATATGGCTGACATCATCCCCTTTCAGCTGGAATCTGAAGAGGATACCAGACAAAAAACTCTGGAGGTGTTACAGTTCGTGGACCCACCTAAAGAAATCCTGGCAATTCCAGTTCACGAAGTCCTAATTGACTTGCAACACAGGCTATGGGAGCATCCCTGCACCATACCACCGGTGAATAAAAGAACTGATGTTATGTATCTAGTCCAACACATCCCAGGCTTCCAAAAAACTCAACTACCCCATCAATCGGTAGTAGTTGAGTCAGCTCAAAAGAAGTCAAAAAGAATAAAGCCTCATTCATTCAATCCTCCTGGAAAAGACAACAGGTTATAGGATACCATAGGCAGGAAAATGTTTCAGGGGTCCATGTTAGTTTCCAGAATTGCATCCTACCAACTATACATGACGCAATATCAGCATAATTTGAACAAATTCAGGAACTCTCAGAATCTCTTCCCCAGCAATTTCAAGATTCCTTCAACACCATCATCCATAAGGGCCTGGAGGCTGGGAAACACAAAGTTCGTGCAGCTTACGATAGTTTCGAGACTTCATCAAGAATGTCTGCCACTGGTATCAGTGCCTGCAGATGGGTCTAGCTCAAGGCCTCCGACCTGAGGCCAGAAGTACAGGAGAAACTTGCTGATCTCTCTTGTGCAGGGGACAATCTCTTTGGAGATAAAGTAAATGGAGGCAGTTTCCCAGCTCAAGGAATATTTGGAAACCTCGAGACAGCTTTCCTATGCCCCTCAGGAGTCTCAAACATCTTCACGAAGATTCCCAAGGAAAGATTCAAAACGGCCATATTATAGGCCACGGTGGTACTATCCACCTCCTGCCCGTGGAAGATCATCTAGGCCAGCTCAAAGACCGCAGGCCCAACAACCAAGAGCACCTAGAGCTCAACCCCCTCCGCAAACAGGCCCAACTTCGGGACTTTGAAATATCACCGGAGAACAGAAGCCTGTCTACCAATCCGACCCCAAATTTGCCAGTAGGAGGTCGGATCACTTTCTTCTAACACAATTGGTCACACATCACCACAGACCAATGGGTACACTCGATAACATCTCGAGGGTACCACCTGTACTTTCTCACTGTACCAAACGATACTCCACCCACTTCGTCTTGGACAGTAAACAATCAATCCACACACTTACAAAAATAATTATCCACTCTTATGAGAGCCAGGACCATGGAACCAGTTCCCCGACCTCAGCAGGGCAGAGGATTCCATTCCCATTATTTCCTCATTCCAAAGAAAACAGGAGGCCTACGTCTCATATTGGACCTCCGGAATCTCAACAAATACCTGAAAAAAGAAAAATTCAGGATGGTGTCATTGGGCACCATGCTACCTCTACTTCAAAAAGGAGATTGGCTCTGTTCTCTGGATCTTCGAGACGCTTACGCTCACATTCCAATATTCCCTCCTCATCACAAGTATCTGCGATTCCTAGTAGGAAGTCAACATTTCCAGTACAAGGTGCTACCATTCGGTCTTGCCTCAGCACCTCGAGTGTTTACAAAGTGCCTGGCAGTGGCAGCTGCCCACTTGCACAAGGAAGGAATGCACGTGTTTCCTTACCTGGACGATTGGTTCATCATTTGCCAAACAAGAAAAGGAGCTCTCAACTCTCTCAAGCTCACAATAACTCTACTCCATTCATTGGGATTCCTCATCAATTACCAGAAATCCCACTTCATATCATCTCACCTGTTACAATTCATCGGAGCAGAATTAAACAGCATAATGTCAAAAGCTTTCCTTCCAAAAAACCGCGCACAGACACTCACCTTTGTTAGCAGGCTCTCTCCGCGCACGCACTCAAATAACAGCTCATCAATGCCTCACTCTTTTAGGTCACATTGCCTCCACAGTTCACGTCACTCCTATGGCCAGATTAGCCATAAGAGTAACTCAATGGACACTCAGAAACCAATGGATACAGGCTATTCAACCACTGTCCTATCCAGTTCAAGTAATTCAGCAACTATAGTTTTCACTCCTATGGTGGACAAACATGGACAACTTGCTCACAGGCCTAGCCATTCCAACAACCGGTTACACAAGTGACATTAACTACAGATGCATCCACCTTCGGGTGGGGAGCACACATTTGTCATCTACAGACTCAAGATACTTGGACAAAACTCGAAGCTACATGTCAGATAAATTTCCTAGAACTTCGAGCTATACGTTATACGCTGCATGCGTTCAAGGACTGCCTTTCCCACAAAATTGTTCCGATACAAACAGACAACACAGTAGCCATGTGGTACATAAACAAACAGGGAGGTATGGGCTTGTATTTCCTTGGTCAAGAAGCTGCACACATTTGGAACTGGACCCTAACACACTCAATATTTCTCTGGGCCATTTATCTGGTAGGCATTCACAACGTAGTGGCGGATCACCTCAGTCGTCAATTCCAACCTCACGAGTGGTCTCTGATTCCAGAAGTGGCGACCAAGATCTTTCAACATTGGGGCCAACCAACAGTAGACCTCTTTGCATCACGACAATTTTTGCTCCCTGCAAAAGCAGAGAAACCGCATACCCAGGGATGCCTTTGCTCGCCACTGGAACTCAGGTCTTCTATACGCGTATCCTCCAATACCGCTAATACCCAAAACCCTAGTGAAGCTACAACAGGACAAAGCGTCCATGATACTCATAACCCCATATTGGCCTCGATAAGTATGGTTTCCAATACTCCTCGACCTCTCGATTAGAGACCCAATTCGCCTGGGCACAGCACCCACTCTCATAACTCAGGATCAGGGCAGGTTGCATCTTCCCAACCTTCAATCCCTATCCCTCACAGCATGGATGTTGAAAGCTTGATTCTACAACCTCTCAAATCTTTCAACTGTCTCTCAAGTGCTTGTAGCTTCACATAAACCCTCCACATGAAAGAACTATCATGCTAAATGGAAACGGTTTACCACGTGGTGCACACACAACAGTGTTGACCCTTTTTCCTGTTCTACATCATCTTTATTAGACTACCTATGGCATCTCTCAGATTCTGGTCTCCAGACCTCATCTGTAAGAGTACATTTAAGTGCAATCTCAGTATATCACAATACCATCAGAGATGCACCAATATCAGTGCAACCCCTTGTTAGTAGGTTTATGAGAGGTTTAATCCAACTTAAACCTCCACACCGACCACCGGTCACGGAATGGGACCTTAATGTAGTCTTAACAAGGCTCATGCATTCTCCTTTTGAACCCATGGATTCCTGTAATGTAAAATTTCTCACTTGGAAAACTATTTTCTTAATAGCCATCACATCTGCGAGAAGGATTAGGGAGTTACAAGCACTTGTTACATACTCACCGTACACAAAATTCCTCCATGACAGAGTGGTACTCTGTACACACTCAAAATTTCTCCCCAAGGTAGTTACGGAATTCCACTTGAATCAATCCATCATCTTGCCTACTTTCTTCCCAAAACCACACTCTCACCAAGGGGAGAGGGTTTTATACACCTTGGATTGTAAGTGTGCACTCGCATACTACTTGGATTGTACTGCAGCCCATAGGAACTCCACCCAACTCTTTGTTTCTTTTGATCAAACAAACCTGGAAAAGTGGTGGGCAAGCAAACTCTCTAATTGGCTTGCAGATTGTATACAATTTTGTTATGAAAAAGCAGGCCTTCCTCTTCAGGGGTGAGTAAAGGCTCACTCAGTAAGAGCAATGCAAACCTCAGTAGCACACTACCGTTCAGTGCCAATAGCTGACATATGTAAAGCCGCAAAATGGAGTTCTCTTCACACCCTTGCGGCTCACTACTGTCTCGACAAGGAAGGACGACAAGATTCAGCCTATGGACAATCTGTCTTAAAGAGCTTGTTTCCAGCATAATCCAACTCCTTCCACATCCAACCTTTCGTGATTTCAAGCTGCCTTATTTTTCCCAACAGTAAACCAGTTGTGCCTGTTGCACAAGTTGTACACTGTTGGTCCAATACAAAGATGACTCAACCTGTAGCTTGCTAATCACCCTTATGTGAGGACTAGCATCCTGCTTGTCCTGGGATAAAGCAAAATTGCTTACCTTGTAATAGATGTTATCCCAGGACAGCAGGATCCTCACAAAACCCACTCGCCACCCCGCGGAGTTGGGTCAGATACGTTTTATTATTTTATTTTTGGCTAACGCTCATTGCTACAAACGAAACTGAAGGGAGACCCCTGTGGCTCGAGGTATCATGACATGCTGGGCATGCTCAGTAGGCTCAGGATGCCAATCAAAAGTTTCTAGAAACTTTGACAGAAGGTTTTCCGGGATAGGTCTTCATCAGTGATGTCACCCATATGTGAGGACTACATCTTGCTGTCCTGGGATAACACCTATTACAAGGTAAGCAATTTTTCTTACTCTTCAGTATCTTTCTGCCTTGTCTCACCACAGCATAGATTCTTGGCGTACTCCTCTCCGCGGACCACTACCGGACCCCTCACTTCCCAGCATTGGGTGAGAGTTCATCTGCACTTACGACATCACAGTGCCTGGACTGAACACAACCATCTGAGTCTACTTCATTGGCTGAAGAGAGCTGCCCGCTCCTTGGGCATTGCTCTATTGCTGTATAATAAAGCTTCTACCATCTTTGTGTTCCTTACTGTAGAGCCAGTCTATTGCTATATCTTCCCCACAGGGCTGCACCCTGTGGGAGGAGTCATCAATATAGCAACCAAGGGCCCACTAACTTGTCAAAACCACAACATTAGGCAAGACTTCCCTTGGGTAAATCCATGTTGACTGTGTTCCATTAAACCATGTCTTTCTATAAGCTCTATGATTTTGATCTTTAGAATGGTTTCCACTATTTTTCCTGGCACTGAAGTCAGGCTCACTGGTCTATAGTTACCCGGATCGCCCCTTGAGCCCTTTTTAAATATTGGGGTTACATTGGCCACCCTCCAGTCTTCAGGTACAATGGATGATTTTAATGATAGCTTACAAATTTTAATTAATAGATCAAAAATGGCCTATGACACACAGAAATGGCCTATGACACACCATACAGCATTACCTGTCCATGCTATGTTTAATGCTCTGCAAATGAGAATTTGGGAGTGAGCCCTTGGTGCTATGTTGTAGTTGAAGCAGTCTCATAGGCAAACCTGCGAGATCTTCGCTGGCAGCTGGTGAATGCACTCTGTAGCAGGACAGTCTGGAGCTTAACCTATACCAGATGCCTCCCTTGCAGGTTGAACCTTAGGTTCTGGCAGCCGGCAGGACTTAGGCAGGTCCCTAGGGCAGTGGAGAGAGCAAGAGTCCAAGGGCATGCCGGGGTTAGGACAGGCAGCAAGCTGGAAATAGGGAGACAGGCCTAGAGTTGGGGCATAGGCAGAGGGCAAAATGGTCAGGTCCAAAGCAAGAGTTCGATACCAGGAAATCAGGCTGGAAATCAGGAGGAAGTCTCATGAAGATACTGGACACGACAAGGAGAAGGGGGACAAGGCTGGAGCAGACAAGGCAAGACTGGACAAGGCAAAGCAGGATGAGGCAAGGCACAGGAATGCCAGGCAATCAGGAATGTAGAAGCAATATGCACTGTTTAGCAGTAGGAGACCCATTACTGAGGCGTCTGCTGGAAGTCCATGGCAGAATTATATAGTGGGGCCTGGTGATGCCATCAGAAGGTGCCGAACTCAGGTTTCACACTGAGGGCCCTTTAATTATAGGCATGTGCACGCCTTGAGAGAGGCCCAGGAGGAGCAGGAAGACGATAGGACCTGGACACCATGCCAGTGAGTTGTGGTGGCTTCCCTGCCGTGGGCAGTATTGAGTGACAACAGGATTAAGAGAGGCAGCGCATGAGACCTTCCCATGGGCCACACTTCCTAACATACCCATCCATTGTTCGCATTGGTGCTACCTTCAATTCAGAGTGCTCCCATTTGGCCTGTCAGCTGCCCTGAAAGTCTTCACCAAATGTCTGGCTGTGGTAGCAGCACATTTGCAATGTCAGAGGATTCAAGTCTTCCCTTATCTGGATGACTGACCAATCACAGCAAAATTCTCAGGAGGATATAATCAAATCTCTACTCAAAACAATATCCCTTCTGCAAAGCCAAAATTTTCAGATCAACTTCAAAAAGTCATTTCTAGTGCCTGCTAAAAAAAAAAAAAAATGTTTATAGGGGCATGACTAGACTCAATGCAAGAGAGAACGTTTCTACCTTTGGATCAAGTAACCATCATGCACACAATGTTCCGCAAATTGCTCTCCTTTCAGCAATCAATAGCAAGATATCTACTGATCATATTGAGACATATGGCAGCAGCTGTCCATGTGGTTCCACTGACCTGCTTGCATATTCGATACCTTCAATGGGATCTACATTCCTAATGGGATCAAATAACCCAGCCACTCTCAAATATAGTCCAGATTTTTTGGGAAATGGCTCAGGAGCTCAGGTGGTAGCTACAACGTCAGGTTCTTTGAGAGGGTGCTCCCCTTTGCCAGCTTCTGTACCAAATAACACTGACAACAGACATCTTAACAAAGGGCTGGGATGCTCATATTGGATCCCATCTAAACAAGGCAATTGGACTCCCAAGGAAAGTTAATATCTAATCAACCTGCTGGAGTTAAGAGCTATAAGAAATGTTCTGATTGTGTTCACATGCCTTTTTCAGAGCAAACGCATCCTAATTCAAACAGACAATCAGGTGGCCATGTTTTATGTCAACAAGCAAGGAGGAATGGGATTATGGCCCCTCTGCCAGGAAGTGCTCAAGATCTGGAATTGGGCAGGCAAGAATTGAGACATTTTACAGGTCTATCTTCCAGGAATCTTGCCCATTCTGGGAGATTGGCTCAGCAGAATATTTCATCCACATGAATGATCTATACAACAATCTGTAACAGACAAAATCTTCAGATTGTGGGATCAGTTATCCATGGACCTGTTCACCTCACAGGAAAACAGCAAAGTAAATAGATTTTGCTCAATTCTTCCAAGCGATATCAGACTGGCTCAGGATGCTTTCCTCCTCAACTGGTGGGAGAAACTTCATTTATGTTTTTCCACTGATACCACTCATCACCAAGGCAGTACAGAAAGTTCTTCAAGGTCATGCTTGACTGATCCTCATAGCCCCAGCGCATCCCAGACAAGCATGGTTTGCATATCTTGTACAACTTTCCACCAAACTTTCCATTCCTCTGGGAACAGATCCGGCTCTGTTAACTTCTTAAAATGTCTCTCTCATCCCACCCTCTCAGTCTTCAGCCTAACAGCCTGGATTTTGAAGGCACAGGAATTGCTAATCTACATTATCTACTGAGATTATTGACATATTAGTCTAATCTAGAAAACCCATCCACTAGAAGGAGCTAAGCCTTCAAGTGAAATAGATATTCAAAGTGGTGTCTGCAGAATGCATTTGTCTTTTTCTCAAATGAGCCTCTGCAACTACTACAGTATTTTCTCCACTTTTCAAACTCAGGTCATAAGAACATAAGAAACTGACATGCTGGGTCAGACCAAGGGTCCATCAAGCCCAGCATCCTGTTTCCAACAGAGGCCAAACCAGGCCACAAAAACCTGGCAATTACTCAAACACAAAGAAGATCCCATACTAGTGAAGCAATTACCGGTAATAGCAGTGGCTATTCCCACAGTAAACTTGATTAATAGCCGTTAATAAACTTCTCCTCCAAGAACTTATCCAAACCTTTTTTGAACCCAGCTCCACTAACTGCACTAAGCACATCCTCTGGCAACAAATACCAGAGCTTTATTGTGCATTGAGTGAAAAAGAGTTTTCTCCGATTAGTCTTAATTGTGCTACTTGCTAACTTCATGGAATGCCCCCTAGTCCTTCTATTATTTGAAAGTGTAAACAACCGATTCACATCTACTCATTCAAGGCCTCTCATGATTTTAAAGACCTCTATCATATCCCCCCTCAGCCATCTCTTCTCCAAGCTGAACAGCCCTAAACTCTTCAGCCTTTCCTCATAGGGGAGCTGTTCCATCCCCTTTATCATTTTGGTTGCCCTTCTCTGTACCTTCGCCATTGCAACTATATCTTTTTTGAGATGCGGCGACCAGAATTGTACACAGTATTCAAGGTGCGATCTCACCATGGAGAGATACAGAGGCATTATGACATTTTCCGTTTTATTAACCATTCCCTTCCTAATAATTCCTAATATTCTGTTTGCTTTTTTGACTGCTGCAGCACACTGAGCTGACAATTTTAAAGTATTATCCACTATGATGCCTAGATCTTTTTCCTGGATGGTAGCTCCTAATATGGAACCCAACATCGTGTAACTATAACAAGGGTTATTTTTCCCTATATGCAACACCTTGCACTTGTCCACATTAAATTTCATCTGCCATTTGGATGCCCAATCTTCCAATCTTGCAAGGTCCTCCTGTAATGTATCACAATCTGCTTGAGATTTAACTACTCTGAATAATTTTGTATCATCCGCAAATTTGATAATCTCACTCGTCGTATTCCTTTCCAGATCATTTATATATATATTGAAAAGCACTAGTCCTAGTACAGATCCCTGAGTCACTCCACTGTTTACCCTTTTCCACTGAGAAAATGGACCATTTAATCTTACTCTATTTCCTGTCTTTTAACCAGATTGTAATCTACGAAAGGACATCGCCTCCTATCCCATGACTTTTTAGTTTACTTAGAAGCCTGTCATGAGGGACTTTGACAAACGCCTTCTGAAAATCCAAATATACATCTAACAGTTCACCTTTATCCACATGTTTATTAACCCCCTTCAAAAAAATGAAGCAGATTTGTTAGGCAAGACTTACCTTGGGTAAATCCACCTCATAGCAGTCTACCATAATACATTTATTTATTTATTTACTTATTTATTTATATTCTTTTAATATATCGATGCTCAAGACCATGTCTTATCATACCGGTTTACAATAAACTAAACTAGTGGGGTACAACCGTTAACAAAGAAAGCAAAAAGTTACATTATAACAGGGAAAATGGAACTAGGCTGTTATAAATTGTTTACCTATCCTTTTTCTAACTGGAGAGCAGAGGATATAAGCAGAAGGAAGTGCTTACATGGTAAGAATTATATTTTGGTGTATAAGGTTAGGCAGTGCAGTTAGCCGAAAAACAGATTCCTTAGAGTTGCGGAAGATGACACAATTGGGGGGTATGAGACTGTGTGGGTGACCCTGAGGCTTCTTCAAGGATAAACTTGGGCGAACAGCCAAGTTTTTAATTTTTTTCTGAAAGTGATATGGCAATGTTCCTGGCGGAGATCTGGCGGGAGAGAGTTCCAGTGATGTGGACCAGCTGTTGATAGCGCTCGTTTTTCGATAGTGTTGTGAAGAACGGATTTTTTGGGGGGAACCTGGAGGAAATCTCTGTATGCAGATCTGGTGGGTCTTGCAGAGGAGTGTGGTTTGAGGGGTATGGTAAGTTGGAGCGAGGATTCCTGAAATAAGGTTTTGTGGATAATATTAAGTGTCTTGAAGAGAATTCTGTAATGAATGGGTAGCCAGTGGAGTATTTTTAGAATCGGGGTTATATGGTCCATGCGGCGAGAGTTTGTGAGGATCTTGGCTGCAGCGTTTTGCAGCATTTCAAGAGGTTTGGTAGAAGAGGCTGGGAGACCAAGCAACAGCGCATTACAATAATCAATCTTTGAGAATAGTATGGCTTGAAGGACCGAGCGGTAGTCGTGGAAGTGTAGGAGAGGTCTTAACTGTTTTAATACCTGTACTTTGTAAAAACCTTCTTTGGTGGTGTTGTTGATGAATTTTTTAAAGTTCATTCTGGAGTCTAGGAAGGCCCCGAGGTCTCTCACTTGATTTACTAGTGGTGTATTAGTATTGATGGCTAGCGGGTTATTATCATTAGGGGAAATGACTAGCAGTTCGGTCTTGGACGTATTGAGCACAAGGAAGAGACTTGTGAGAAGGAGGTTGATGGCGTGGAGGCATCTATTCCAGTAGTTTAGGGTGTTGGAGTCTGTGAGTCTAGTATTGACCAGTTTTTCCATAAGCTTGGCTATGAAAGGTAGGTTAGCGATAGGGCGAAAATGTATGGGGTTAGAAGGGTCCAAGTTGGGTTTTTTTAGTAAAGGTTTCAGCGAGGCTGTTTTTAAAGCGTCCGGGACTGTTCCGTTTGTGAGTGAACAGTTTATGATGTCGGCCAAAGGTTTGGCGATGATGCTGGGGATTGTGAGAAGGAGTTTGGTTGGGATTTGGTCTATTGGGTGCGATAAGGGCTTCATTTTCTTGATGATAGATTCTATTTCCAGGGATGATGTAGTATCAAAATATTCTAGGGATCGTTTGTGTGTCGATGGGGTGTGGTTTTGGTCAGGAGGTGGCTGGGAGTTAGGAATGGGGTTAGAAGATGTAAGCGGGATAAGTACATTTTTTATTTTTTTGTCGAAGACGACTGCTAGCTCGGTGGATTTCTTTTGTGCTTCTTCTTCTGGGATGATTGGAGGAATAAGGGTGGTGAGTGTGGCAACATATGAGAAGAGTGTTTTTGGGTCGTATAGGAAGCCGTGTATTTTTTTGGCGTAGAAGTCTCTTTTGGTGCGAAGAATACTGGCCCTATAGTAGCTCATTGCGGTTTTGTAGGAGGCCCGTGCAGAGTTGGTGGGATTCTTCCGCCATTGTTGTTCTTTATGTTGAAGGTTTTGTTTAAGTGTTCTTAATTCTGATGAGAACCAGGGTTTTTTGTTAGTGCAGGCAGGATTTATATTTTTGAAAGTCAAGGGGCATATTTTATCCACTGTTGAGTGAGTGATAGTTAGCCAGGAGTTCATGGCGGTGTCCGCATTTGTGAGGTCCAGTTTAGTTAATTCCTTGGTGAGCGTGTTGCTGAGTGTTTCCATGGAGCATGTTTTTCTAAATTGGATCGTGGACTTGGTGATGTTGGTCGTGGGTTTTTTCTTTATGGAAATTTCAGTTTCAATAATCGAGTGATCTGACCAAGGGATGGGGGTGCAGGTAGGAAGAGAAGAGGTCAAGATCGGATCATTTGTGAATATTAAATCTAGCGTGTGTCCTGCTTTGTGCGTGGGTTTGTTAATAATTTGTTTGAATCCCATGGCCATGAAGGATGAGAGGAGGGCTTCGCAGTTGGCTGAGGGAGATGGGGAGTCCACATGAATGTTGAAGTCTCCTAGTAGGATCGCTGGAGAGTTGGTATTGATGTGTTTGGCTACAAGTTCTATGAGAGGCGATGGGTCAGAGTCTAGGAGCCCAGGCGGGGCGTAGATGAGGCAGATTTGGAGTTGAGTAGATTTGAACATACATAAGGCATCAAACATACATAAGGCATCAAACCCATCTACACTCATCCACTAATACCTTGTTTCATGAAAAGACTGTGGCATATCAAACTCCCAGTTCAGAAACCTCCTGTGCAATGGGATCTAAATGTGGTTCTTTCTCAGCTGATGAAACCTCCATGTAAGCCTTTGAAATCAGTTTCTCTAAAGTTTTTAACTTGGAATGTGACTTTTTGGCTGTGATGATGTCTGTTAAAAGGGTGGGAATATTCCAGATTCTTTCCATTATCCTTTATATCTTCAATTCTTTCACAACAGGTTTGCTCTCTGAATTCAAACCAAGTTTCTTCCAAAGGTGATCTTGGCTTTCCATATCAATCAATCCATTGTACTGCTTATATTTTTTCCAAGATTGCATGCTCATGAAGGTAAAAAGATTCTACATGCTTTGGACTGGAAATGGGCCTTGGCATACTGCAAAAGATAAATTGTTATGATCCTGCTCACAGAGCTCATCTGGCGAGCAGGCCTCTTACCTCCAGCGCTGCTGCCCCGGACTGCACTACCTTGCGGCCAATGCCACTCTGCGGCAGGAGGGGCCACCGATGTCTCTCTTTGCAGCTTGTGAGCCGCCGCTGACTCAGTCTTTGCGGCCCTAGCAAGGCCGCTGGCAGGACCTTCAAGTGGCAGGAAACTGTCGCTGCTGCTGCTGACTTCACTCCCAAGCGGCAGGGAGCTGGCGTCGCTGTCCATTCATCTTCACAGTGTGGAAGCCTCTTCCGGCCTTGTGCTCTTCATGGCCTGGAGGCTACCACTGTCCTCTGTCCTGATCTACTCCCTGGGCCCTCCTCTAGGCGCTGGTGTGTACCTCTTCACTATATTAAAGGGCCAGCGGTGGGAAAACCCCGCGGCCCCACCGGAAGTCCTCATCATTTTCACTTCTTGCTTCAGCCCTATAAAAGGGCTCAGTTTCTGTTCCTCGGGGCTTTTGATCCGGGTCACATGGTCGTCCATGCTCCCCTTCACCGGATCAAGGTCCTCCTTGGCCTTCATTTGTCCAAGATGGCTCTTCATTCTATGTCTTCGATGTTCCTGGTCTTGTTCCTCGTCGGAGCTCCTTCATCACCTGTTCCATGTCCTGATGTTCCAGATGTTCCTTGGTCCTGAAGCATAGAAGTCCTGATGTTCTGTGGTTCCGTTCCTGAAAGTCCTGATGTTCCAGATGTTTCATGTTCCTGATGCAACCAGTTCCCAGTTTCCTTGTGTCCATCTTTCCTGGCATGCCACCGTCATGGTCCACAACCAGCCCATGGGGTGGCTGTGTAGGGTGTCTCGTGGCACATTGCCTCCTTCTTGTCTGCAGTGCAAGCCTCTGGAAGACTCCTATTTTTAATGCCTTGCTTCTGAGAATCCATAGTCTTCAATCCTGAGTCTTGAATCCTGTCCCGGTCTTCGGAGTCCCTTGTGCCTGCTTCCGTCCATGCCCAATACTCTGCCAGAACCTGCTCCACTCCAGTGCGGTCCATGACCAGCCATAGGCGGCTGTGTAGGGCGCGCCCCGGTGCAGGCCTCTACTGAATCTTCAAGATGTTCAAGTTTCAAGATCCACTTCTTCACCTGGAGTCTGCTTCATGTTCAGCGTGGTCCGCGACCAGCCACGGGCAGCTGTGTAGGGCTCGCTACGATGCAGTTCTCACCCAGTACTTTCGCCTGTGTCATGAATCATTGCCTGGGACCTCCAAGTAACCTGAATCCTTGTCCGAATCTTCTGAGTATCCTGAGGCTTCGTCGGAGTCTTCCAAGTTCCTGAATTCCTGTCTTGTCTTGTTCCTGCCCTCAGCATCCATCTGGCCTCACACACTCATCGTTCCCAAGCAGCGGGTCCGGAAGGACTACTGAGTGGCTGGAGGGCTACTCTTGTGACCAGCATTGCGTTGCTGGGTCACACTGGTGCATGTAGGTCCAGCAGAGGGCTGACCCTGCCTTGTTCTTGCTCTGAAGTTCCTTGCCTTAGTTCCAGTCTTGCTTGTTCATGCTCCGCCCGTGCATGCATGCTCTCACCTCCCATGGTGTGCCGTGGAGCTCCTCCCTGAGTCATGCTGAGGTCCAGGGGCTCACGCGCTTCCATGAGCTAGCAACCATGCTTCCGCACTCTCAACACCAGTCTTAGACCGTGCCCGCATCAGGATCCGTAGGCCTCACGGTCGTAAGTTTTCTGGATAGTTTTTGAATCTTGTTCCTTGCCTAGAAAATGTTTGCTCCTAGTTTCCTGGACTCTTTTTGCCTGGTTAAAATTTTTTTTTTTTTTGCTGTTTGCTTTGCTTTTGAGTATGTTTGGATTTTTTTTGTAAACTGGTACGATAAGACCTGGTCTTGAGCACCGGTATATTAAAAGAAATTAAATATAATAAATAAATAATTTTCATGACCCGCAGGATGCGCCAGCATCCAGACTTCTTTCAAGTCAGTCCAGTCCTGGAACTCCTTTTGACCAGCAGGAGATGCCTGCACTTGTTCCAGAGACCATCTCTGTTCATCCCATAGAGATGTGGGGTTCCATCCTGGGTTCCATATGACCTGCAGGAGGCACCTGCACCCAGATTTCCACATCACAGTTACTAAGATCTGCTTCTTCGCTGAGCATCATCAAGCTTCAAGGAGTGTATGTCTACTTAAATTAATGCAATTCCAGGTCCTTGGGTTTGAATGACCTGCAGGAGGCACCTGCACCCTAGACCTGGCTTCGTTCCACCAATTCCAATTCAGTCCACGCTTCCCTCAACTCTGTACTTGCCATGGGACTAATTAAAGCTCAATCCCGACTCTGCTCTGCACTAGTGGGAGTCCAGCTTCAAATTCCATCCCAAACTTTCGGAGATACCACCTTTTTGGGTCTCTTCACTTTAATTTCATCATGGCAAGTTGTCTCAAATCCACAGCGTGTAACCATCATCCTTCTGGCATCCTTTGCACAGCTTCTGAGCTGCTAGAGTCCGGATTGGGAAATCTGACTTGTTCTTCATCCTTCCATCTGATGCTGTCTCCGCTGCCAGACTAGGTCTGTGATTGCAACCTTCAGGCTTGTCTGGAAAGCCCACATTGTCCTTCAGTTTAGTTTCCATCAGGAAGGACCCTATGCTCCATCTAGGACTGTTCTTCAAGGACGACCAAAATTGGCCAGCTTTCAAATTGTTTTCCACCAGTAAAAGTTGCCGCTGTAAGGATTGCTGCTATTGACTGCACTCACAAATCATCCCGAGGATCGAATAGTGTTGCCTTAAACATGGCTGGAATTCTACACTGTCTCCAAGCCTTGCCTTCTGGAGCCTTATTCCTTGTTTTAAAACAGCTCATCTGATCCGAATCCAAGGGATTGCTTCTATTAAGCCATTCTGGAGATCCCTTTCTAGGAAACTGCTCCCTGTGTAAAGTTGAGCATCTACGTTTATCACATAGGAGCCAGCATTAACATGCAGATTATACCTGAGATGCAATTTCCTTCTCGACCTTATAGAGGGACTTCTCTTGTCTATCTGGCTTTTCAAGAGTTTGGGTTCAGTACCCTGCGCATCTCTCCACTTGGCAACCGCAAATCCATGTGCCATCTATCATCAAAGGTGTAGAATTACCTCAAGACCAGCTTTCCACCTTTTAAGCACATTTGAATTGTTTTACTCCATCTGGTGCTCCTCGTGCCAGTGTTCATCTAACTAGTGCTATCTGCAAGTTTGCATTTCTCCTGATATACCATCTTGCATTCAAGATTCCAACATAATGCCAAAAAGTTACTCTCCAGCAATTGCTTTTAAAAAGAAGATGCTGTGGAAGTTTGTTTCACTCATGTCTTGAATTAATAACAACCTGAACTGGACCATCCCTTAAGATGCTATTATTACTTCTGTGCCTCCCATTCAACCTGGGTCATGTCGTCTTTTGAGTTTCATCGTGTGTCTTACGTTGTCTTCAGTATGCTTTGCTTCATCACTTCAGCTCCTTTCAAGCCTTGAACATATTGTGTTTGGACCCCCAAGTTCCCCAGCTGGTACAGAAGATATGCCTTCTCGCCTTCAGCCACTGAGAAGAGGCTGAATGGGGGGGGCTTTGAGGAGGGGGTGCTGTTACGGATCCTGCTCATGGAGCGCATCTCGTGAGCATGCTCTTACCTCCAGCACTGCTGCCCCGGACCGCTGCTGCCTTGCAGCCGATGCCACTCTGCAGCAGGAGGGGCTACTAATGTCTCTCTTCGCGGCTTGTGAGCTGCCACTGACTCCTTCTTTGCGGCCCTAGCACCGCCACCACCAGTACCTTCAAGCGGCAGGAAGCTGCTGCTGCTGCTGCTGTCTCCTTCCATGCGGCCTGAAGCCGCCGCCGCTGAATCCGCTTTTGCGGCGGGGTAAACGTCACCTGGAACCCTCTCTAAGTGGCAGGAAGCTACCGCTGCTGCCGCTGACTTCACTCCCAAGCAGCAGGGAGCCGCCGCTGCTGTCTTCATTCATCTTCGCAGCATGGAAGCCGCTTCCGGCCTTGTGCTCTTCATGGCCTGGAGGCCGCCACTGTCCTCTGTCCTGCTCCACTCCCTGGGCCCTCATCTAGGCACTGGCATAGCCTCTTCATTATATTTTAAGGGCCAGTGGCGGGAAAAGCCCGCGACCCCACCGGAAGTCCTCACCAGTCTCACTTCCTGCTTCATCCCTATAAAAGAGCTCAGTTCCTGTTCCTCGGGGCCTTCAATCTGGGTCCCATGGTCATCCATGCTCCTCTTCACCGGATCAAGGCCCTCTGTGGTATTCATTTGTCCAAGCTGACACTTCATTCTATGCCTTTGATGTTCCTGGTGGTGTTCCTCATCGGAGCTCCTTCGTCGCCTGTTCCATGTCCTGATGTTCCAGATGTTCCTTGGTCCTGATGTCTAGAAGTCCTCATTTTTCTTTGTTCCATTCCTGAAAGTCCTGATATTCCTTGTCCTGATGTTCCAGATGTCCAGATGTTCCTGATGTCTTCATTTTCGCCTCTGCAAACAGTTCCCAGTTTCCTTGCATGCACCTTTCTTGGCATGTCATAGTTGTGGTCCGTGACCAGCCCATGGGGGGCTGTGTAGGGCGCCTCATGGCACATTGCCTCCTCCTTGTCTGCAGCGCAAGCCTCTGGAAGACTCCTGTTTTTAATGCCTTGCTTCTGAGAATCCTGAGTCTTCAATCCTGAGTCTTCAATCCTGTCCCAGTCTTCAGAGTCCCTTGTGCCTGCTTCCACCCATGCCAAAGACTCTGCCAGAATCTGCTCCGCTCCAGCATGGTCCGCGACCAGCCACAGGCGGCTGTGTAGGGCACACCCCGGTGCAGGCCTCTACTGAATCTTCGACATGTTCCAGTCTCAAGTTCCACTTCTTCGCCTGGAGTCTGGTCTATGACCAGCCATGGGTGGCTGTGTAGGGCACGCTGCGATGCAGTTCTTACCCAGTACTTTCACTTGAGACCTCCAAGTAACCTGAATCCTTGTCAGAGTCTTCTGAGTAACCTGAATCCTTGTCCATATCTTCTGAGTATCCTGAGTCTTCGTCCGAGTTTTCCAAGTTCCTGTCTTGTCTTGTTTCTGCCCTCAGCCTCCGTCTGGCCTCATGCACTCATTGTTTCCAAGCGGCTGGTCCGGAAGGGCTACCGAATGGCCGGAGGGCTACTCTTGTGACCAGCATTGCATTGCTGGGTCACACTGGTGCATGTAGGTCCAGCTGAGGGCTGACCCTGTCTTGTTCCTGCTCTGAAGTTCCTTGCCTTAGTTCCAGTCTTGCTTGTTCCTGCTCCGTCCATGCTTGCATGCTCTCACCTCCCATGGTGTACCTTGGGGCTCCTCCCTGAGTCATGCCGAGGTCCAGGGGCTCATGCTCTCCCATGAGCTAGCGACCTCGCTTCTGCACTCTCAACACCAGCCTTAGGCCGCGCCTGCATCAGGATCCACAGGCCTTGTGGTTGCAACACAAACTTAGCCACATCATCAAGCCAATCAGCTTTACATCTCCTATGACCCATACCATCTGGGAATAGCAGTTGCTAAGCATACCTCATCTAATTGGTTGGCTGAGTGCATTCATAACTGTTATGCTTTAGCAGGATTACAGATGACAGACTCAGTTAAAGCTCATCATGAGAACTATAGCCTCTTCTGTCATGCATCTTAGTGGCCCATTGAGGATATCTACAAAGCTGCAACTTGGACTTCAGTTCATACCTTCACATCCCATTACTGCCTGGATAATATCTCAAAGATTAATGTAAATTTGGACACCAAGGTTACGTAATCTGTTCTCGCAGTAATCTACTCTGCATGGTGGAGTCCATGTTGCTAAGTATATGCTCTACTGTAGGCATCAGCTTAAACTCTCTACAAGTATTGGCTAATTCAGTCTGCTTATCGATGAAAAAAGCAAGTTTGCTTACCGTAAATGGTGTTTTCCATAGATAGCAGGATGAATTAGCCATTGAATACCCTTCCGCTTTCCCGGAGAGTTGACTACATGGCTAGAGTTAGCTCTGGTATTGGCAGAGGAAGCTCATGAGGTAATATCTATGTGGGAATTCCTGAACATTCTCACTAGAGCTCAAAGCTCTACTGTGTTAGAGAGATGAGTTTATTTGATGCCACCAGATGATGTCACCCACATGTAATGGCTAATTCATCCTGCTATCTATGGGAACACTGTTTACGGTAAGCAAACTTGCTATTCATGCTCTAATTAATTGTATCTTCTGAGAGGGAATTTAAGTTGATTTCTCAAAATTTGCTAGAAATCCCAGTGTCTGCAGGGGTTGTATTAATTTTTGTAGGGGTTAGTACCCCTTCCTAGGAGTTCACTATCTCAAGACACTCATCCAGGTAAAGGAAGGCTTGAATGCCTTGTCATTGCAGATGTGCTGCTACCACAGTTAGGCACTTGGTGAAGACTCTCAGTGCTGATGATAGGCTGAAGGGGAGGAGTCTGTACTGAGAGTGAAAAGAGTCCACCATGAAATTCAGATAATGCCAGTGGGGGGAGGGGGGGGGGATAGATGTTAATATAAGCACAAGCATCTTTTAGACCCAGAGAGAGTACATCCACTTTCACATCTGGATGAAGGGAAGGATTATGTAGAGAGAATGCATTTACAATTTCTCCCAGAGTAGATGTTTGTTCAGGCTTCTTAAATCCAAGATGGGTCTCATGCCCCTTGGATCTTTTGTAGATAAGGGAGTAGCAAGAGTAGATTCCCCATCTACGATGTTTGGAGTGGATCTAGTTCTATCACCCCTTTGTAGGAGCAACTCCACTCCTAGGTGGAGTTATGTTGAGTGAGACAGATCCGAATTGAAGGTTGAGCAATGAGGAAGGAAGTGTGGAAAGCCAGGAGAAATGCAGTCAGTAACCAGACTCCCAATCTTGACAACCCAGTAAATTTTGGTGATCTTGTACCATTCCTCCAAGTAGTGTCGTATTCTCTTACCTACTGAAGAGGATGGTTGCTGGGTTTGAAGCATAGTCAAAAACTTGGTCTAGGCTTGGACTGGACTTGTTATATTGCTTTAGGTTAACAACACTCACGTTGTCATGACAAGTTGGAAATTGTGGCTTTTGTGAAACTATAGGCAGCATCTGGTATTGTTAGAACTGTCAGAAGGGATGTCTCTGGAAATATGATCTTTTAAAAGCATAGTAAGCACGCCTTGCAGAACAGTGTTGCTCTGGTCCCATAGGTAAGGAATGAACCATCTCATGCTTTTCCTTATTCTGAGCAACTGTTTCCCTAAGCTTTTCCCCCAATAAGGTGATCACTGAGGCAGGGAACATCATTTCATATGCCACTGGTTCTAAACCATGCCACGCAGTGTGTTTTGATAGATACTGATGAGGAGTGAGCCACAGTACTGAATGCCTCATAAATGGATTTATAATATAGTGTACACATTCTTCAGCATCTAATAGCAATTGAGGGTATGTAGTTCGGCCTTCTCCAAGTGGAAGAAAAGGATTTGGTTTTTGTATACAAATGTGCAAATATAGAACTATGTAGAATTGGTGCACAGAGGTTCATGCATTTAGCATGGAGCTTTGGAGTACTTTTTCCCTGAAATTGTCTAGTAGCCTATGCTCTTTCCTTGGTGGAGTATTGGAATATATCCTTGATTCTTTGCTTTCTTAAGAGCAGATTCTACCACAACTGATTGATGGGGTAATTGCACTATCCAAATCTTGGATATTTTTGTATTTTATATTTGAGGTCTATTTTCCTTGGGGCACAGGTGAGGACAAAGGATTTTCCCACATTCTTGTTTGCAATTCTTGCATGATATCATGGATCAGGATCCGCCAATGTTTCCAGAATTTGTAGGAGACCAAAGATTTGTGCACAAGGGTCCTTGTCCCTGTGTACATTAATTCCAAGTGCTTTCTTCAACCTTGTCCAGAAATTTGAAATAGGAAAGATCTTCTAAAGGAGATGAGTGTTCGAGGCTCTGGGAGGGAGTTGGATAGGATCCCCATCAATCCCTCTTCTGAGCCTAGAGGTGGGGGGACACTAATCCAGAACAGCAGGGATGAAGTAGGTAACTGTAGAGAGGTCTTTGGTTGCCTCAGAGGATTATTCTCTTTGTATACATTCTCTGACTGGCTGGACTTTGCTATAAGAGAATGCCTTGGGCTAGAACCACCACGTGAGGGTTCTCATGGAGTATCTGTACTGTCTGGCGATGCTGGGACTCCTTCTCATAGAAGTAACTCTTTCTCTTGGGATAGGTTAGAAGGTGCCTTTCTTGTCCACAACCACTAAAGAGGTAAAGAAATCCTTCACCAACTCCACCACTTGGCTGAGAGGCTGACATGCTTTTTTCCTGGTGAGGATGGTAGAATATCCTTTTCTGATACTTTTCTTGTACATTCTCCAGACTATACAATATCTGTACTGGATGCCAATTCAATATCAGAGGTATAAGAGAGCATATTGTATCTGGCATTTCTAAACATAGCCCTTGTTCCAGTAAATTTGTTGGTAAAAGTGCTCTGATAATAATAATAATAATAATAATAATAATAATAATAATTAGTGGGGGTAGAGGTATCCTATCATCTTCCACCTGTCAATATTATCAGCAGGGCAGCATATAGCTGCATAGGAAGTTCTGCTGCATGATATGTGAAGAATGGAACACCTTGGACAGATAATTTAGAGACCCAATGCATTACTTTGCACTTGTCCACATTAAATTGAATCTGCCATTTGAGTGCCCAGTCTTCCAGGCTTGCAAGGTCCTCCTGTAATTTTTCAAAATGTGCTTGTGATTTAATTTTATGTAAACTGCACAAAGGGAATTTTGTGGTGAAGGTAGGGATAATACCACAGATCAAGTAAAACTTGTGACAGCACAGTAGATAGGAACAAAAGGGCAGACTGGGAAGACCCATGATCTTTATCTGTTGACATCATCTGTGTCTCTATTGATACCTTTTTCATGAGACCTGGAACTATTTGACTAAATACTCTCCATAAACAATTTTAGGGTTCTGTTCATGACAGGGTTTAATTCAAAATTACAGCCTCTGAAGAAAGGCAGTCCTGCTCATTGCTTCAGAGTGACACCTAATGTATGGCTCAAGGATTAATTTGTTCTGGATTTCAAAATTCGATGGAATCTGTGTTCCTTGACTTGAAAATAGTTGATGCAACACAAATGTATTTAAAAGGAGGTGGAAATATGCATGTGAATTATCTGCTCATTTTCAGTTAGATAACTCACATGCATATTATAAATTGTATGGTATTTGGAAAGTCTAACTAATTAAATTGTTATTGTTGCGGTCCTGCCCGTGCTCCTCGCGGGCAGGCTCCTTACCTCATGCGGCCAGTCGGGCCGCTGACGCCGCTGCCTCCGCGGCAGTCCTGCCGCTGTTTCTGGGCTCCTCCCCGGCTGCCTCCGGTCCTGCGCAGCAGGGTCGGGCCGCCGGGAGCTCTCCAGTGTGGCTGGAACCTCCGCTGCCGCTCCGGCTCTCCCCGACGTGCTGCAACTCTCCTGCGGTATTCAGCCGGCAGGGAGGCCGTCCCTGCCGGTGCCTGCTTCAACCCGGGACCTTGGCCAGCAGGGAGGCCGTCCCTGCAGCCAGCCCTTCTTCTCTTCAGTCTTCCAGCTTGTGACTTCGCGGCTGGGAGCCGCTCCTGCAGCCTGCCATCTATCCAGCTTCAGGGCAGGGCTGCTCTACTACCTACCTGGCTTCCTTGGGCCTTCCATGTGGCGGAGGACGCCACCAGCTTCCAGCTCTCTCTTCTCTCCAGCTTCTTAAGGCACGGGCGAGCGCCTCTCGCCCGTTCTTCAAGGGCCAGCCAGGTGTGGCCCCCTGCTGACCCCTCCCTGGGCATTGTCCTCTTCATCCCTACAAAAGGGCTCAGCGTCCATTCCAGCTTTGCCTTCGCAAGGAGTTAGTCACTCCTGGGATCCTGCTGTCCTTTGCTCCAGGAGTCGTCCTTGTTCCAGCACTTCTTCAAGGTCCTGTGTTTCCTGTTCTTCGTTGGAGCTCTTTGTCTTGACCAGATGTCCACCTGCTGTTCCTTTTTCCTGAACCCCTGGCAAGCCATGTCGTGGTCCGCAACCAGCCCCATGGGTGGGCTCAGTAGGGTGCTTCATGTTGCAAGCCTTGTACTTTGTTCCTGAGTCTTATGAAAGCCAAGTACCTTGTTCCTGAGACTTCTATATGCTTGGTAGCCCGCAGCAAGCCATGTTGTGATCCGTGACCAGCCCCACGGGCGGGCTGAGTAGGGTGCTTCATGATGCAAGCCTTGTACTTTGTTCCTGTGTCTTCTGAAAGCCAAGTACCTTATTCCTGAGTCCACATCTGTTCCTGAGTATCGTCTGTATCTTCATGTTCCGGTCTTCTCTGCCCTGAACTCCATCTGGCCTGCCGCTTCTTGCCGTACACTGCGGCAGATCCGAAAGGGCTTGGAATGGTCGGAGGACTGTTCATAAGACCATCATTGCGTTGTTGGTCTTCCAAAGCGTGCAGGTCCGGAGGAGGGTCAGTATCTCCAGTCCAGCCTCGCTCCTGTCCAGCCCATGCTCGGGCATGCCTCGCCTACCGCGGCACCTCTTCGGAGTTCCTCTGGGGTTGAGCCGTAGCCCAAGCACACACACCTCTTGGTAAGTGGGACCGCTCTCCTAGCGCTCCATAACAGTTATGGTGTTTTATATCATTGAGTTGTGGTCTCATTACTGGTGCAGAATTAACTGCAGAACTGAAAATTGCCCGTCTGATTGTATTGCACAAGCTGAGCCTTACAGCAAAGCAGCATTTCATGAACATATAGATACATCAGAAAAGTTACAATCGGTGCTCTGAATGTGTGGCAATAGCTCTTGTTATATAGAAGTGGGTAACTCAGTATCAGTAATGAATTGAATACAGATATTTTTATGAAACTGTGAAAGTGAAGTATTGCAAATATTATGGATGTGTTCCTGACATCTCTGTTATATTGGGTTCCACATATCCTGCAGTGTCTATTGTCTACATTCAGAAAGTTTTAAACTCAGCAAATAAAACTACAACGTTTAAGGGCTGAGTCAATTGATCAGATTTTATGTCAATTTGAAGACTCTTTCTGTTCTTGTTTTAGAAGGGATGTGTATTGGTGCGGAACTGGATAGACAGTAGACAGTTAAACTTGCTTTGGATGAGAAACTATCAGAACAGAATGGTGAGTCTAAGGCCCCTAAGGCATGCACTGACTCCTTATTGCAGTGGTGGGCAAATTACGGCCCGTGGACCAAATCTGCCCTTAAAGTTTTTATTCTGGCCCACCTATCACTTGCATACTCTCCATTATGTGCTGCCTGCCGATGCTCTAACCTGCCTGCCCATCATCAAAGGCCAAGTTATCACTCTTGATGACACTCAACGTTTGAGTAGAGAGGTTGGAATATCGGAGTGTTTAATGCTGCACTGGTGGGGCTTCTCACCCACTGCCAGCAAGGAGAGACCCTGTTCATCGATGCTATCAGGGTTTCCACACCCCACACGTGAAGAGAGACCCCCAGTCATCGGCGTTGGTGGGGTTTCCACACCCTGGCAGTGAGGAAAGACCCAGTGCATCAGCACTGGTGGGGTTACCACCCCCCATTAAAGGAGAAGAGACCCCATTTATTGGTGCTGGTGACGTTACCCATTCCTACCAGAGAGGAGAGGCCACGTCAGTGTGCTGGCGCTTTCTACCCCCTCTTCCAGTGGAGAGAACACACATTGTGGGAATGAGGGGTAAATGATTGAGAGAGAAGGGTAATGAAGCAAGGGAAAAGGGTGAGTGGAAGTGAGGAGGGGAATGACAGAGGGAATGTAAGGGGATTGAATGAGAGGGTGAGAGACAGAGGGAAGGGAAGAGGGTGAGGGGTTTGAGTGACTGAGAGGAAACGAAGTTGAATGACTAAAGATGAGTGAGAGGAAAGGGAAAAGGGAGGGAGGGAGTAAAAGAGGGGACTGAAGAAGAGAGTAGAAGGGTGCATGAGTGTATGTGTGTGAATGAACATATGTGTATATGAGAGAGAAAGGAAGAAGTTTATGTGTACCCTCCGCTCCTTCTCCCTACTAATCCTATACATTCTCAGTAGGGATGTGAATCGTTTTCGAATGATTAAAATTATCGTCAGATAATTTTAAAATCGTCCAAAATCGTTTGAGTGCCCAATACAATACAAATGCCCCCGATTTATCATCAGGGGCATTTGTATTGTATCGTTAAATAGGGCGTGGGAAAACCGGCACACCAAAAAAACCCTAAAACCCACCCCGAACCTTTAAAACAAATCCCCCACCCTCCCGAACCCCCCCAAAATGTTTTAAATTACCTGGGGTCCAGTGGGGGGTTTCCCGGCGCGATCTCCCTCTCTCTCTGGCCACGGCTGCGTTGAGAAATGGCGCCGGTGGCCCTTATCATGCGACAGGGCAAAGGTAGCACCGGCGCCATTTTGGTTCCTGGCTCCCGACGTCACGCGTGCAGGAGATCGCCCCCGGACCCCCGCTGGACCCCCAGGGACTTTGGCCAGCTTGGGGGGGGGGCCTCCTGACCCCCACAAGACTTGCCAAAAGTCTTGTGGGGGTCAGGAGGTCGCTCCCAGACCCCCACAAGGTCTTCCTGCATTTTATCACAATCTGCTTGTATTTAACTACTCTGAAGAATTTTGTGTCATCTGCAAATTTGATTATCTCACTCGTTGTATTTCTTTCCAGATCATTTATAAATATATTGAAAAGTAAGGGTCCCAATACAGATCCCTGAGGCACTCCACTGTCCACTCCCTTCCACTGAGAAAATTGGCTAAAAGACAGGAAACAGACAGTAGGATTAAATGGACAGTTTGAAATCCATGAAAGGACATCACCACCTATCCCATCACTTTTTACTTTTCCTAGAAGCCTCTCATGAGGAACTTTGTCAAACGCCTTCTGAAAATCCAAGTACACTACATCTACCGGTTCACCTTTATCCACATGTTTATTAACTCCTTCAAAAAAGTGAAGCAGATTTGTGAGGCAAGACTTGCCCTGGGTAAAGCCATGACGACTTTGTTCCATTAAACCATGTCTTTCTATATGTTCTGTGATTTTGATGTTTAGAACACTTTCCACTATTTTTCCTAGCACAGAAGTCAGGCTAACCGGTCTGTAGTTTCCCAGATCGCCCCTGGAGCCCTTTTTAAATATTGGGGTTACATTTGCTATCCTCCAGTCTTCAGGTACAATGGATGATTTTAATGATAGGTTACAAATTTTTACTAATAGGTCTGAAATTTCATTTTTTAGTTCCTTCAGAACTCTTCAGTTTGTCAATGAGGCCTAACACAACTTCTAGGTTCACTGTGATTTGATTCAGTCCTTCTGAATCATTACCTATGAAAACCTTCTCCATTACGGGTACCTCCCCAACATCATCTTCAGTAAACACCAAAGCAAAGAAATCATTTAATCTTTCTGCGATGGCCTTATCTTCTCTAAGTGCCCCTTTAACCCCTCGATCATCTAACGGTCTGACTCCCTCACAGGCTTTCTGCTTCGGATATTTTTAAAAAGTTTTTACTGTGAGTTTTTGCCTCTACAGCCAACTTCTTTTCAAATTCTCTCTTAGCCTGTCTTATCAATGTCTTACATTTAACTTGCCAACGTTTATGCTTTATCCTATTTTCTTCTGTTGGATCCTTCTTCCAATTTTTGAATGAAGATCTTTTGGCTAAAATAGCTTCTTTCACCTCCCCTTTTAACCATTCCTGTAATCATTTTGCCTTCTTTCCACCTTTTTTAATGTGTGGAATACATCTAGACTATGCTTCTAGAATGGTATTTTTTAACAATGACCACACCACTTGGGACATTTTTTACTTTTGTAGCTGCTCCTTTCAGGTTTTTTTTTGTTTTTTTTTAACAATTTTTCTCATTTTATCAACGTTTCCCTTTTGAAAGTTTAGCACGAGAGCCTTGGCTTTGCACACTGTTCCTCTTCCAGTCATTAAATCAAATTTGATCATATTATGATCACTATTGCCAAGCGGCCCCACCACCGTTACCTCTCTCACCAAGTCCTGTGCTCCACTGAGAATTAGATCTAAAAATGCTCCCTCTCTCGTCGGTTCCTGAACCAATTGCTCCATAAAGCTATCATTTATTCCATCCAGGAACGTTATCTCTCTAGCGTGTCCCGATGATACATTTACCCAGTCAATATTGGGATAATTGAAGTCTCCCATTATTACCGCACTACCAATTTTGGTTAGCTTCCCTAATTTCTCTTAGCATTTCACTGTCTGTGTCACCATCTTGACCAGGTGGACGGTAGTATACCCCTATCAATATAGTCTTCCCCGACACACAAGGGATTTCTACCCATAAAGATTCAATTTTGTATTTAGTCTCATGTAGGATGTTTATCTTGTTGGACTCTATGCCATCCCGGACATAAAGCACCACACCTCCTCCTGGGTGCTCCTCTCTGTCATTGCGATATAATTTGTACCCCAGTATAGCACTGTCCCATTGGTTATCCTCTTTCCACCATGTCTCTGAGATGCCAATTAAGTCTATGTCATCATTCACTGCTATACATTCTAATTCTCCCATCTTACTTCTTAGACTTCTGGCATTAGCATACAAACATTTCAAAGTTTGTTTTTTGTTCGTATTTTCATTCAGCTTTTTAATTGATAGGGATAAGTTAGAATTTTTTAGCTCAGGTGAGTTTTTAGTTACAGGCACTTGGACTACTTTTCTAATTATTGGAACCTCACTGTCAGGATGCCCTAATTCTAATGCATCATTAGTATCCTTTGAAGATACCTCTCTCCGAAGCATGCGCTCCTGAGCGACTGTCGGCTTTCCCCTTTGTTCTAGTTTAAAAGCTGCTCTATCTCCTTTTTAAAGGTTAGCGCTAGCAGTCTGGTTCCACCCTGGTTAAGGTGGAGCCCATCCCTTCGGAACAGACTCCCCCTTCCCCAAAAGGTTCCCAAGTTCCTAATAAAACTGAATCCCTCTTCCTTGCACACCATCGTCTCATCCACATATTGAGACTCCGGAGCTCTGCCTGCCTCTGGTGACCTGTGCGTGGAACAGGGAGCATTTCAGAGAATGCTGCCCTGGAGGTTCTGGATTTAAGCTTTCTACATAAGAGCCCAAATTTGGCTTCCAGAACCTCCCTCCCACATTTTCCTATGTCGTTGGTGCCCACATGTACCACAATAGCCTGCTCCTCCCCAGCACTGTCTAAAATCTTATCTAGGTGACGCATGAGATCCGCCACCTTCGCACCAAGTAGGCATGTTACCAGGCGATCCTTACGCCCACCAGCCACCCAGCTATTTACATTCCTAATAATCGAATTACCAACTATGACAGCCAACTTAACCCTTCCCTCCTGGGCAGTAGGCCTTGGGGAGATATCCTCGGTGCAAAAGCACAATGCATCACCTGGAGAGCAGGTCCTTGCTACAGGATGCTTTCCTGCTGCACCTGGTTGGTGCTTTCCCATCATGAGACCTTCTTCCTCCAAGGCAGCACCAGGGCTGCCAGTCTAAAGTTGGGACTTGGCTACTATGTCCCTGAAGGTCTCATCTATATACCTCTGTCTGCCTCAGCTCCTCCAGGTCTGCCACACTAGCCTCCAGAGATCAGACTCGTTCTCCGAGAGCCAGGAGCTCTTTGCATCGCATGCACATGTACAACTTCTCACCGGTGGGTAAAAAATCATCCATGTGACACTCGATGCAAAAGACTGGGAAGCCCCCCCTCTTGCTGCTGGACTGCTGCCTTCATCTCAATTTTGATCAGTTCCTAGTTGTTTTAGGTTGCTATGGGAGTAGGAATGTGTCTAATGTCCTTTAAATGTATTAGTGAATTCACTATGTGTCTGATAGTGGCCTACCAGGGGTCTGATCAAATTCTCAATAAAGTTTTTGCTGATTTTTTTTTTAATGAAAGTGGCACCTGCCTATAAATTAAGGGATGAGCTAGGGGTGGGTGGGCTGTGAAATCCAAACAGTCTATCTTCAGTTAGTCAGCCAGAGTGACTCACTGCTATCTTGATTAACAAATGTTGGTCCCTATTCAAACCTAATCACACTATCTCAACACCTTTCCAAGGTGAGTAACTGAGCTGAACTATTCAACTTTTTTACTTAGATATACACTGCTACTAGCGTATTTCTAGCTTTTGGCTACTTTTCGGGGTTGTTTTTTTTGTGTTTTTTTTTCTTTCAATACAAACACCGACGTCGGCAAAAGCGCGCCAAGAGGAGGGGATTTAAACGGAACCGGACCCAGAGGCGCCACGCGCCGGCATCGCACACCGAAGGAGCGCAACAAAGGGGCACACCCCTTTGTTCGCCCCTTCGCTCACGCCTGAGAAACTCAACAACGGACAACTCCAAAGCATGGACAACGAAAGAACAGGATCAGGAATACAGAACATCAAAACCTGCCTAAACAAAGGTAATTATGGAAACACTCACGCACATAAGAACAAAACCAGATACAAAACAAACAATACTAAAAAAAACCCATCCACCAACCTCATACAAATAAAGACCAAAACAACTAACACCACCACAAGCAAACTACTAATGTTAAGCTTTCTACTAGTAAATGTGCAATCTATTACAAAGAAATTCCCTATAATCATGGACATGTTGTATGACAAAAAACCAAGCTTCATAGCAATCACCGAATCTTGGTTAAAAAAATCAGACACTATGTTAAAGAACCAAATCGCACATAAAAACTACGATGTCTTCTCAATCCCAAGAACAAATAAGAGAGGAGGGAGCTACTACTAATAATCGAAAAAAGTCTAAAATGTAAACTAATACCGACACTGCCTCCAAAGAATCATGAAATCGCTCTGTTTGAAACTAATAAATTACAAATTTGTCTTATATACTGCCCCCCACCCTCCTAGAACTAAACATCTCCCCACTAATTGAATTCCTAACAACACAACGAAACACCTCTAAACTCACAATTGTACTAGGTGATTTCAACATACACATGGACACACACCCCTTATCTCACACATGTCAAACACTATTAGATTTCATGACAGCTCTAGGCTTCATCCTGACAACTGATAAACCCACCCACAAAGCAGGACACCATCTTGACTTAACATTTATCAATCACGACCACTTAGAACACAGCAAATCGGAATACACTCCGATACCATGGTCAGACCACTTCCTAATTAAATCCTCGATCAAATTTACGGAATAACAAACGATACAGAAAAGAGACCCCATCAATTTTGAATGCCGCCCTCCATTCAACATAGACTCCCTAAAAGACAGACTAGTAGAAAAATTAACCGAAATAGACTGCACAGACTGTGACTCCGCTATTACAGCGTGGACACAAACAACCAAAAACTTAGCCAACGAGGTCAACCCAATAAAAAGGATTGACATAAAAGAACCCAAAGAATCAAACCCATGGCATAATGAAAAAATAAAGACAATCAAAAAAACCTTAGGAAAAAAGAGAAGGACTGGAAAAATAATAAAACAACAGACAACCTGACTAAATACAGAAAACAGCTAGCCTACTATAAACAAGTAATTCTCAATGCTAAAAACCAATATTATAGCACTAAGATAGAGAAATATGCAAACAATCCACGAACCCTGTTCACCATAGTAAAAAATCTCACAACTGACAAAAATGACAATTCACAGAAACTACCAATAACCAAATGTAATGAAATAGCTACCTTCTTTAATGACAAAATCACGAATCTAAAAGCAAAAATCCCTAGAATAAATAAACAAAAAATTAACATGCAAAAAAGAGATGTTAAACAATGGGAAGCATTCGACGAAA
Source organism: Rhinatrema bivittatum (assembly GCF_901001135.1). Lineage (NCBI taxonomy): Eukaryota > Metazoa > Chordata > Amphibia > Gymnophiona > Rhinatrematidae > Rhinatrema > Rhinatrema bivittatum. The sequence goes on along the minus strand of NC_042617.1, from coordinate 518,066,472 downwards.
TATCTGAAATTGAAGTTGAATCAATGCTAAAAAAAACTAAACCCAGCCCCACATGCACAAGACACAATTCCAACCACAGATTTGAAAAAAGTAGGCAACGTAGTCTCTCCAACTCTAACAAAAATCATTAACCTATCACTAAAAGAAGGAAACATGCCAGACTCACTGAAAGGAGCAATAGTAAAACCAATTCTAAAGAAAAAAAAAACAGCGATCATCTAGTCATGAGCAATTATAGACCAGTATCAAACCTGCCCTTAATTGCAAAGTTAATAGAAAAAGCCATACAAAAACAATTAACAGAACACTTAGAGAACAACAATATACTGTACCCATCACAACATGGCTTCCGCAAAAACTTCAGCACTGAAACACTACTACTTGCACTAACAGACATCATGAGAGGGTTTGACAGTGGTAAACAGTACATTTTAGTAATGCTTGACCTTTCAGCGGCATTCGACACAGTTAACCATGACATATTGATAAATAGATTAGAAGAAATAGGACTAAGCAACTTGACAATCAAATGGTTTAAATCATACCCAAATAACAGATACTTCCAAGTATAAATCAAAGAAGTAATGTCAGAGAAAATAAACCTTCAAACAGGAGTTCCACAGGGATATGCCTTATCCGCCACATTGTTCAACATTTATTTATTTATTTATTTATTTATTTATTTAAAGGCTTTTATATACCGGAGTTCATGTACTAGTACATACCACTTCGGTTTACACAGAACCAATATTGGAAAATTACATCAAACAAGTGGGTATAAAATAACAAGGCTAACTTTGTAGGAACTGAGAACTTGAGGTAAAGGAGAG
>NC_042617.1:517000590-517165542 GCF_901001135.1 Rhinatrema bivittatum | reverse complement strand
TACGATTAGTTTTAAATGTGCCACATGCTAACATCATGGAGTGCCCCCTAGTCCTTCTATTATCCAAAAGAGTAAATAACCAATTCACATTTACCCGTTCTAGACCTCTCATGATTTTAAACACCTCTATCATATCCCTCCCTCCATGTTTTCCATACCTTCCTGGCTGTCTAACCTATTGCAAAGTTTGGTATCATCAGAAGAAAATCAGACCTTTCCTGACAATACTTCTACAATATTGCTCATGGAACTTTTGAAAAGAACTGGTTCAAGGACCAATCCCTATGATACACCACTAGTAACACCCCTCTCCTCTGAATGAACTCCATTTATCAATATACTTTGTAGACACTCGCTCAAGAAGCTTCTAACCTAGTCAGTCACTTTAGGACCCATACCATGGACCACTCAATGAGTCACCTATTATGGTACCATGTGAAAGGATTTTCTGAAATTCAAGTATGTAATGTTCTCCCCTGATTCAACTCTCTGGTCAAAGAAATTGATCAGATTTGTCTGACCAAACTTAACTGCAGGTAAGATCATGTAATCCATTGAATTCCAGAAACTACACTATCCTCTGTTTTAGTAGTAATTTCATTAATTTGTTAACCACAAAGGTCAGGCTAACTGGTACATCATTCCCAGCCTCTTTCTTCCTTCCACTTTAATTGCAGAGGGGGAAAAAAGGATTTTTTTACTGTGACTAAATTTTGACTACTTAATTCTGACTGTCATTTTAAATCAGATTTGTCCACCTAATTACACTTGTTTTTCCTAGCCAAAAAAAAGAGGGGAGGGGGGGGGGGTTTACTCATCTTTAAGAAAATCTGGAAATCCAAATAGGAAGATCTGGGTGGGGAGTCTTTTTATGAAACTGTATTACCTTCTACTTCTGGTTTTTCAATCTGCCTAACATACTGCCTACCCAAAGTATTATCTACTAATATTTCCCCATTCTTTGAGCAATTAATGGCATCCAAAACCAATCTTAATTTGATTATTTTAGGAGATTTTAAACTTGCTATTAATAGAAGTTTTCCTGTTCCCAATTCCAGTTTCATAGAAATTCTTGAATCGCTGGGCTGGTTTCAATTAATTCAGAAGGCTACTCATCAACACGGACATTTATTGGACCTTATCTGTTAAATCTCACAGCCTTGACACTATTTCAATACAAAATGTCCTTTGGTCTGATCATTCATTAATCAAATTTTCAGTTTTTTTTACCCATTACGCAATTAAGTCCACGTTCTCAGTTGGACAACCAATAGTATGATTTGGATTTATTGACAGCGCACAATTTGCTGACTCTTTATCTTATGTGACCTCTTTTCTTCCTGACACTAGATGATTTACTCTGTTTCTGGAATTATACTGTCTCTTCCACACTTGATGATTTAGCTTCTTTTAAATCTATGAAACCTTCCCAAAGGAAACCGAAACCTTGGCTTTCAACTGAACTGATTTTTGTTACAATGGTCATTAAGGCAATATGAATGTCTTGCATAAACCCCCCTCACCTGAACTTGCAATCAAATACAGGTTGCTCTTAAACCAATATCAATCCAAAACTTTGGATGCTAAAAATAAGTTTTACTCAGATAGGATCGTAGGCAAGTTGTCTGATTTTAAGATATTATTTTAACTTGCTAGGAATCTCACTTCTATTAGAGATACATCTGATTGTTCGGTCAACAACTCCTCCTGCTAATTCCTTTGAGATATTTTTAATTAAAATTTGAAAATCTGTTTTGATTTTGCTAATGTGCCTGAATTGTACTCTCTATCTAGTTCTCAATCTGATACTACTTAGTCAATCTTTTCTCATATTTCTCAAATTGAGGTATGAATGTTTCTACTATGAACACTGTTTTTTGTCCACAACATAATTGCTCCATTGCCTTATTTAAGGCTGCCAAAGATGCTCTCATTCCCACTTTAATGTCTCTTGTAAACAAATCTTTTGATGAAGGATATCTTCCTGAAGTTTTTAAAAAGGCAATGGTCAAGTCTATTTAAAAAAATATAAATGCTTGATAGTCTGATCCTAGCAGCTATAGACCCATCTTCTCTCTACCATTTGGTATCTAAAATTATCAAGAATGCTGTTCTGCAACAGTTACCTCTTTCTTCTCAAGATATTCGGCTATTAGTTGCCCATCAATTTGGTTTCAGGAAGTCTGAGCACTGAGTTGTTACTCTTTCATAGATATTTTTAGAAGAGGTCTTGATAATAGCTGCAAACATCTTCCTGTATCTCTCGATATTTCTGCTGCTTTTGACACAGTTGACCATAACATTCTTGTATTTCGTCTTCAGGAATGTGGCACTTCCAGCAAAGTATTAGAATGGTTCACCTCGTTCTTAAGTAATTGTTCACAACAGGTACAATGTAACAATGATTACTCACAATTGACCAAATGAATATTGGTGTACCACAAGGTTCTGCTTTATCAGCAGTCTTGCTTAACATCTCTTTGGTCCCGATTTCCAAACTGCTTGCGAGTATCTGTGGTGGTTATAAAATTTACACTGATTTACAATTTTTTTATTCGTTTACGTGCTACCTGGGTTGAGTCAAAAACATCTGCACATTTGTTTATCCTCTATCAGACAATGGTTACACCATAATAAATTATCTTTGAATGTCAAAAACTGAATTTTTGGTGATTAATTGATCACATTCTTCTAAACTTTACCCTTCTATATCTATTGGAGATTCATTGTCTTAATATTTCTGATTCAATAAAAAGTTTGGGAATATGGATTGACTCATCTTTCTTTTAAACACCATATTAAATCTGTTGTCAAATCAGGTTTCTTTAAGCTGTGAGTTGTTGCTGGTTTTAAGACATTTATTACATTCTCATGATTTTTGGACAGTTGTACAAGCTATCATTCTATCTGTTGATTATTTTAATAGTTTTAACTTTTACCATATACTACTTTACATCCTTTACAATTGTTGGTAAATACAGCTGCCCATTTAATATCAGGTATAAAGCGCCACCAGCATATAACTCCTACACTTTTAAGTTTGAAATGGCTTCCAATTGAGCAGCGAATTGCCTAGAAAGTGGGCATGACTATATTTAAATTGTTAAATTCAGATATATGTCCCTGGGCTAATGCACTGTTGAAAATGTACCATCCATATCGCCAACTGCGTTCATCCCTACGGGGGATGCTTCTATTAGAACTGCTCGCTTATCATGGTCGCAGGCCATTTCGCCTGCGACCACCTCGTCTCGCATCCCTGGCTCGCGCTTGCCGGCGCACTCCCATCGGGGAAGGAGCCAGCCACCGAGACGCGACCCCGAACCCTCCGGCCTGTTTCGCGGCCTGCCCGACGCCCTGCCTGCCCGAGGCTCACGTGGGTTCCCCTGCGACCGCCCCCAAGCCGTTCCGGGGACCAATCGGCAGCCCGGCGCTGCTCCGACGCCATCAACGGAGGACGGAAGGTGAGCCCCTTTAAATCCGGGCTCCTACCTGCGGCACCTTCCATTTCACCTGCGACCACCTCGCCTCGCATCCCTGGCTCGCGCTTGCCGGCGCACTCCCATCGGGGAAGGAGCCAGCCACCGAGACGCGACCCCGAACCCTCCGGCCTGTTTCGCGGGCCTGCCCGATGCCCTGCCTGCCCGAGGCTCACGTGGGTTCCCCTGCGACCGCCCCCAAGCCGTTCCGGGGACCAATCGGCAGCCCGGCGCTGCTCCGACGCCATCAACGGAGGACGGAAGGTGAGCCCCTTTAAATCCGGGCTCCTACCTGCGGCACCTTCCATTTCGCCTGCGACCACCTCGCCTTGCATCCCTGGCTCGCGCTTGCCGGCGCACTCCCATCGGGGAAGGAGCCAGCCACCGAGACGCAACCCCGAACCCTCCGGCCTGTTTCGCGGCCTGCCCGACGCCCTGCCTGCCCGAGGCTCACGTGGGTTCCCCTGCGACCGCCCCCAAGCCGTTCCGGGGACCAATCGGCAGCCCGGCGCTGCTCCGACGCCATCAACGGAGGACGGAAGGTGAGCCCCTTTAAATCCGGGCTCATACCTGCGGCGCCGCGCGCACGAAGGGGCACACTAAGGGTTCGTGCTGCACCTTAGTGCCGCGCCCCAAACCCCCCCCCCCTCTCTCCACCGCCACCAACATCCCCCATACTCAGCGCCCCGACACAGCTCAACCTTCAGCTTCAAATCTGCGGCCTCTATCCTCTCACCTCCCACCGTGACCCACTCCCTGAAGATGAACGAGATAGAGCGGGAGGGAGTCACACAGCCTGAGAGAGAGCGTGAGAGACGCCGACCGAGAGATATGGACAAAAACGCTTCTGCAAAGGACATACGTCTCAGGCACTAACTGAACCACATGCAACGGGACCATCCTCCACGCTATCCCCTCCTTTCACTATCAATCAACACGGACACTCGCCACACGGTGAGCAGCTCAAGTGCCCTATTCCTCTGTGCTGCATCCCTGTTTTACTATTTGTACCTTATTGTTGCAAACTGTAAGTTGCTTATATTCAGATTATTGAAACTTGCGGACCCAGATAGCTGCTCCGCATATCTTCTTCACTGCTTATCTTCTGCTAGTCCACTGTGCACCCCTCCCATCTACCTGCTCCCCCTTCCTACCTGACCTCTAAGGTAACAACATGGCTGCTTACCCAATCCCTTGCATCCATCACCCTCTCTCCAGACTACCTCCCCCCCCCTCCTTCCCCACCACCCCTCCCCCCGCCGCAGATCCCTCATCCCCATCCTTACCTCACCCCTAACCCAATTCCTTGGTCTCACCACCCTCTCCATTATACTCATGAATGCGCAATCCATATCCAAAAAGACACTAATCCTCAATGACCTACTTACGGACTGCACTCCAGACATTTGTGCAGTCACGGAAACATGGCTCAAAGAATCAGATACCATCCTCATAAATCAACTTCCATCCTCCCTCTATGACATATTCCCCATCCACCGACCTAAAAAAAGAGGAGGAGGACTCCTCTTAGCAGCTAAGAAACACCTTAACCTGAAACTCATCAGCATACCCGCCCCACCCAAACTCGAAATAGGTCTCTTTAAAACAGCTACCCTGCAAATCTGCCTTGTTTATGCCCCCCCCCCCCCACCATCCTTGAGTCCAATCCCTCCCCCCTAATTGAATTTATTGTAGAATGGATGAAAACAGATACCCCTTCCATCATCCTTGGAGATTTTAATCTTCATGTTGACTCACTCCCCCCCACTGCATCATGTGAAACCTTCACTCAATCGCTCCTTGCCATAGGCTTCCGTCAAATTATAACATCTCCAACCCACAAAGCTGGTCACACACTGGACCTAATGTTTATTAACTCCAGTTTCCAGACCACCGACTCACCCATCTGCACCCCAGTGCCCTGGTCCGACCACTATCTCATTGAAAGCCGACTCGCCATGAAGAAATCCCTCCCAAGTAACCACCCCACTCACACCACCATCAAATCCAGAAAAACCTGTCCCAGCGACGAATTAACTGATGCATTAGCCTCTTCCCTACCAAGACTAATCTGCTCAGACCCAGACACAGCCTTAGCTTCCTGGCATAGCCTCACTGAAGACATTGCCAACAAGCTTTGCCCACTCTCCGAACGTACTATAAACACCGCAGCGAAACCCTCCAAGCCCTGGTACACCCTAGAGCTAAAAACCCTAAAATGTAATCTCAGACAAAAAGAGAGAAAATGGTGCAAGGACCCAACCCCGCAACACTCCTCCAGCTACAAAACAGCCCTACACATATACAGACTGTCCACCCTCAAACACAAGCGTGACTTCTATGGCAAAAAAATCCATGAATATAAATTCAACCCTAAAGTTCTTTTCTCCTATGTCACTAGCCTCACCACCCCTATCTCTCCTACCATTCCAGACTCTGAGGCTGCGGCTAAATGTGAAGAACTGGCAAATTACTTCCAAAGTAAAATCTCCAACTTGCTCTCCAGATTTCCCCCCACCAATCCCTGTCCCCCCACTAACCCACCCTCATTTCCCCCTCCTACCCAACCTTCAATGGCCACAATTGACCTTACCTCCTCTAAAGAAATCATAAGCCTCCTTCGTAAACTTAAGCCAGCCTCTCACCCCAACGACACCATCCCCACCAAAGCTCTAATAGCCATCCCCGACAGCATAGCCAGCACTATAGCAGACATTATCAACTGCTCCTTCACCCATGGGACAGTCCCAGACCCCCTTAAACACGCTGTTGTTAAACCCCTCCTCAAGAAACCCTCCCTAGACCCGAAAGACCCCTCCAACTTCCGTCCCATTTCCAACCTCCCTTTTATTTCCAAACTAATGGAAAAAGTGGTTAATTCTCAACTCATGGACTACCTTGAAAACCATGATATCCTCCATGTTTCCCAATTTGGATTCAGGAAACACTTTAATACTGAATCCTTACTCCTTTCCCTTACTGACCATCTCCTCAGAGGTCTGGGACAAGGCCACAGCTACCTCCTCGCCCTTCTCGATATTTCAGCGGCCTTTGACACCATCAGCCACCACCACATCCTGACACGGCTAGAAAGCATCGGCATCTCAGGAATAGCCCTCGCCTGGTTCAAATCCTACCTCTCTAACAGAAAGTTCTCTGTTAAAATTGGAAACAACCTATCTGCCTCACACCCCCTACAACAAGGAGTCCCACAAGGCTCATCACTTTCTTCGACCCTCTTCAATGTTTACCTCACACCTCTCTGCCACCTCCTCTCTGACCTTAAACTCAAATTCTACCTCTATGCTGATGACGTACAGATCATCATTCCCATTCACAACTCTATATCTGACGCCCTGGAGCACTGGGAAAATTGCCTAGCAGCTATCAACGCCCTCCTCACCAACCTTCAGCTCGCACTCAACACAAATAAAACAGAACTCCTCCACATCTCCTCGCATCCCCCTGACCTCCCGCCCAACGACCCTAAACTTAACCTCCTTATTGCTCAACCCTCCGTTAGGGACCTCGGAGTCCTCCTCGATCCCAATCTCAGTATGAAACCTCACATCAATTCCATCCTCAAAGCCGGTTTCTTCAAACTCAATGTTCTAAAGAAACTCAGACCCCTGCTCTACACCCATGACCTCCGTACAGTGATTCAAGCCACCCTCACCTCCAAACTTGATTACTGTAATGCCCTCCTCTTAGGGCTCCCCCTATCTTCGATAAAACCCCTCCAACTATTGCAAAATGCTACTGCAAGACTCATCACGAACACACGCAAACACGACCATATTACCCCCATCCTTAAGGACTTACATTGGCTCCCCATCCTGTCCCGCATACACTACAAAACTTTGACCATAATACACAAGACCATCCACACCCACAACTCAAACTGGCTCGACCTCCCATTCACCGCCTCCTTGTCCACCCGAGCCACCAGATCCACCAACAAAGGCACCCTACATGTCCAATCCTTGAAAACAGCTCATCTCTCCTCCACCCGCGACCGTGCCATCTCCATTGCCGGTCCAGCCCTCTGGAACTCCCTACCTGTCCACATGCGCCTGGAACCCTGTGCAATCAAATTCAAAAAGAAACTAAAAACACTTCTATTCAACCATGCCTACACAGAATAGCTTTCCCTCCCCCTCCGTAGCCCCCCCCCTTTCCAGGTGACCGCTCTCTTCTTATATTAAGGAGATATTCAATGTAAATTGTTAATTGTTATTCTCTCGTTATAACCTTCTTGTTTTCTATCCTTCATTCTGCCTATTGGTTATCCCCGCGCCCAGTTACTCTCCCTGTTGAAATGTACTTTCCAACCTTGCAGTTATTATGTGAACCGGTATGATGTCCCCACTAATACCGGTATATAAAAGTTTCTAAATAAAATAAATAAAAAATCATCCACGAGAGTTGGCATTTTCTGTTGCAGTACCTTCATTGTGGAATTCTTTCTCTTTACCTCATGCTGAATCTTTGTTGTAAATCATTTAGAACAGCATTTAAGAATTTTCTTATGCAGCAGGCTCTTAAGTACATTTTGACAGTTTGAATTTACTCTCTTCAATCTATAATTCAAAGTCAGAAGCAATAGCATAGCTACAGAACATAGTATATATTTTTGTATATGACTTGTCTATTTTAGTCAAGTATATTTGTGTTCATTTTATGCAGTCCCGTTCCTGACCCTTCCACAGTGAACAACAAACAAATATATAAGTAATTTTGCTTTTTCTCATGATCCTCATATATTGCTCCCCTTCATCACTCAGTGTCTCAAATTCAAGCTTTACACTTTTCCTATCACTAACATAATATAATAAAAATAAGTATTGTCATACTGTTTTACAGAATTTGCTTTTTTCTTCCATTAGCATTTTTGCATTCCTTACTGCTTTCCAAGCTTCATAGATTTGCTGGATATTGTTGTACATTTTCTTCTTTCTGTAGTCTCCTGTAGTTAATGAATGCTAATCTTTTCTTCCTTACCTTTAAACTACTACTTAAATCTGTAGTAATCTATAAAACCTTTTTTCTCTCTCCTTTATTTACTTTCATAATACTAAAAGGGTAACTAATGTTTTTATCTCCTTTTAGTTTTGCCCACTTCTTATCTACTTCCCCTGGATTTTTGCATCCAGCTAATGATTCCTTGAGATGCTCTCTATTTTAACAAAGTTAATTTTCCTGAAGTCTAGGACCCTCACCTTTGAATACTGAACCACACCCTCATTAGATCCCATATGATCAGCCATTACAACATCATAAACTCTGTCACCATTGTTAAGCACCAGGTCTAATATCACTCCCTCCCATATGGATTCTGTTACCAGCTGCCAGAATAGTTTTCCCTGCAGAGAATCCAGGATTTCCATGCTTCTAGAAGACACTGCATTTGGGATACAGCACTCGATATCTGGCAAGTGGAAATCCCCCTAGAATATAGTACATAAGAAATTGCCATGCTGAGTCAGACCAAGGGTCCATCAAGCCCAGCATCCTATTTACAACAGAGGCCAAACCAGGCCACAAGAACCTGGCAAGATCCCATACTACTGATGCAATCAATAGCAGTGGCTATTCCCTAAGGGGTAGATTTTCAAACTATGCGAATAGGCCTACTTTTGTTGGCGCATCAGGCGCAAGCAAAAGTACGCTGGATTTTAGTAGATACGCGCGCAGCTGCGCGTATCCACTAAAATCCTGGATCGGCGCGCGCAAGGCTATCAATTCTGTATAGCCGGTGCGCGCCGAGCCGCGCAGCCTACCCCCGTTCCCTCCAAGGCCGCTCCGAAATCGGAGCGGCCTTGGAGGGAACTTCCTTTTGCCCTCCCCTCACCTTCCCCTCCCTTCCCCTACCTAACCCACCCACCCGGCCCTGTCTAAGCCCCCCCCCTTACCTTTGTCGGGGGATTTACGCCTCCCGGAGGGAGGCGTAAATCCCCGCGCGCCAGCGGGCCTCCTGCGCGCCGGGACGCGGCCTGGGGGCGGGTACGGAGGGCGCGGCCACGCCCCCGGACCGCCCCGGGCCATAGCCACACCCCCGTACCCGCCCCCAAAATGCTGCCGACCCGCCCCCTAAACGCCGCGCGGTTCGGGCCCGCCCCCCGACACGCCCCCCTCCGAAAACCCCGGGACTTACGCGAGTCCCGGGGTCTGCGCGCGCCAGTAGGCCTATTGAACATAGGCGCACCGGCGCGCAGGGCCCTGCTCGCGTAAATCCGGGCGGATTTACGCGAGCAGGGCTCTTAAAATCCGCCCCTAAGTAAACTTGATTAATAGCCGTTAATGGACTTCTCCTCCAAGAACTTATCCAAACCTTTTTTGAACCCAGCTACACTAACTGCACTAACCACATCCTCTGGCAACAAATTCCAGAGCTTTATTGTGCGTTGAGCGAAAAAAGATTTTCTCTGATTAGTCTTAAATGTGCTACTTGCAAACTTCATGGAATGCCCCCTAGTCTTTCTATTATTTGAAAGTGTAAATAACTGATTCACATCTACTCGTTCAAGACCTCTCATGATCTTAAATACCTCTATCATAACCCCCTCAGCCATATCTTCTCCAAGCTGAACAGCCCTAACCTCTTCAGCCTTTCCTCATAGGGGAGCTGTTCCATCCCATTTATCATTTTGGTAGCCCTTCTCTGTACCTTCTCCATTGCCAACTATATCTTTTTTGAGATTCGGCGACCAGAATTGTACATAGTATTCAAGGTGCGGTCTCACCATGGAGCGATATAGAGGCATTATGACACTCCGTTTTATTAACCATTCCCTTCCTAATAATTCCTAACATTCTGTTTGCCTTTTTGACTGCTGCAGCACACTGAGCCGACGATTTTAAAGTATTATACACTATGATGCCTAGATCTTTTTCCTGGGTGGTAGCGCCCAACATGGAACCTAACGTTGTGTATCTACAGCAAGGATTATTTTTCCCTATATGCAACACCTTGCACTTGTCCACATTAAATTTCATCTGCCATTTGGATGCCCAATCTTCCAGTCTTGCAAGGTCCTCCTGAAATGTATCACAATCTGCTTGTGATTTAACTTCTCTGAATAATTTTGTATCATCCGCAAATTTGATAACCTCACTCATTGTATTCCTTTCCAGATCATTTATATATATATATATATATATATATATATATATATATTGGCAGCTGGAACCGGATTGAAAGACTCTGGGTGAGATTCTCCCTAAGTGATACCATCTCTTTCTCCCTCCGTTTCGCCCCAACGTAATCAGGAGGGGCCACGCGCCATAAAAGCGGCGCGAGAGCGTTGTTTCACTGCAGCTGGAACCGGATTGAAAGACTCTGGGTGAGATTCTCCCTAAGTGATACCATCTCTTTCTCCCTCCGTTTCGCCCCGACAATGTCATCAGGAGGGGCCACGCGCCATAAAAGCGGCGCGAGAGCGTTGTTTCACTGCAGCTGGAACCGGATTGAAAGACTCTGGGTGAGATTCTCCCTAAGTGATACCATCTCTTTCTCCCTCCGTTTCGCCCCGACAACGTCATCAGGAGGGGCCACGCGCCATAAAAGCGGCGCGAGAGCGTTGTTTCACTGCAGCTGGAACCGGATTGAAAGACTCTGGGTGAGATTCTCCCTAAGTGATACCATCTCTTTCTCCCTCCGTTTCGCCCCGACAACGTCATCAGGAGGGGCCACGCGCCATAAAAGCGGCGCGAGAGCGTTGTTTCACTGCAGCTGGAACCGGATTGAAAGACTCTGGGTGAGATTCTCCCTAAGTGATACCATCTCTTTCTCCCTCCGTTTCGCCCCGACAACGTCATCAGGAGGGGCCACGTGCCATAAAAGCGGCGCGAGAGAGGCGCGCCGCCTAAGGGGCGCGCGCGGCTTTGTCCGGCTTAGTCCGGCTTAGTCCGGAGTAGACGGAGTAGGCGGGAAACGTCTGATCCATCTAGCTGCCATAGAGGAGAGATAAAAATATATAAGCCTTACTGTTTGCAGAGGATCGGCTTGCCTGAGGACCTCAGCGGGTGGCTTAACATCAATGCCTCCAAAGAGGAAGGGTCGGGTGAGGGTGTATCCCTCAACACCCTCTTTACCACCCGGGCAAAAAACCATCCCCGAACTTGCTGCTATTTACCATGGAGGAGGAGCCAAAATCCCCGTTGATGAAGCGCTGATGGGAGCATCGCGATTGTCTGGGGACATTACACTGAGCCCTCCAGATCTGAGGACGCCATTTACTCCAGGTCAGTCTCCACCATTTGTGACTACCAATTTGAACACAGTACCAGTGAGCCCAGAGAACAAATTGGAGGGAGTGGACACAGTGAGTCAGGAACTGGGTACATCTAGGGAGCATGGAAGTTTAGAAACGCAGCTAGTGGAAGGAAATAAAGAAGGAGAAGAGCTAGTAGGGGCACAAGGAGGAGCTGCTGTTTCTGAACTAATTAAGGAAGGCCCGGTGACCTTAGAATCTCTTTGGGAACTAGTAGCCTCATATGGCCCACATTTTCAAGGGCTGACGAGGCAACTGAACTCAATATCTGGGAAGTTGGATAAAGTGTCCCAGGAACATGATGTTAAAATTGGAGAAAATTCAAGCAAGATTATGGAATTACAAACTGCAGTACAATCGTCTCAGAATATGTGTCAAGTCTTAATTCAAGATAAATTAGTTACTAATAGAAGAGTGGAATTTATTGAAAATAGTCTTCGTAGATCGAATTTGAGACTTTTGAACTTTCCAAAAGTTATAGGGGAATCTCCCCGGATGACATTGAGGAGATATATGTTAGAAAGTCTGAAAATGGTAATTGATCAGCTTCCGTGTATAAATAAGATTTATTTTCTTCCATTTAATAGGAATAGAGAAAGTAATCCACCACAAGTAAATTTTAGTAACTTGACAGAAATGTTAGAATCTTCTATAGAAATTCATGAAAGGGTGACTTTACTGATTCTTTGTCTTCAGAATTGGATGTTAGCTTGATAATGAAGTGTTATTTTCAAAATATTAATGAGAATTTTATGGGCCAGAAAGTCCAAATATTCACACATTGATCAACTAGTAGTTGATCAATGTGTGAACTAAGGAATGCGATTGAAGACACGAGATTTAAGATAGTTGAAGTACTAAGTGGTGTATTTCTTTAACATAGACCTGTTATAACGTCGATGAGAGGAGGGAATATTTAGTTGATCAGGGCCAGATTGAGGGTAATATTAGAAGAGGATGGAGGGTCAAAATGAAGGGGTTTGGTGAGGATTTTAGTATGTATGTTATATTTTATGGTTTGTAATATATTTATTCATACACATCATTGGTGATTTGGTTGAAGCTATTAATAAATTTTATACTTTCAAAAATAACCACATTTTTTGAAATGCTTTATTACATATTACAATAGTGCTTTTTACCCTGACAGCAGTCTGTTGGGGAGTTTGTTGGTATATAAGCCTTAGCACTAGGGGAGATAGTATTGCCAAATTTTTGGTTAGCTATATATATATATATATATATATATATATATATATATTTCTGTGCAAAGTTTTCTTTGTAATGTTTTGAAAAAACCAATAAAGATTAAATTATATATATATATATATATATATATATATATATATTGAAAAGCACCGGTCCAAGTACAGATCCCTGAGGCACTCCACTGTTTACCCTTTTCCACTGAGAAAATTGACCATTTAATCCTACACTCTGTTTCCTGTCTTTTAACCAGTTTGTAATCCATGAAAGGACATCGCCTCCTATCCCATGACTTTTTAGTTTTCCTTGAAGCCTCTCATGAGGGACTTTGTCAAACGCCTTCTGAAAATCCAAATACACTACATCTACCGGTTTACTTTTATCCACATGTTTATTAACCCCTTCAAAAAAATGCAGCAGATTTGTTAGGCAAGATTTCCCTTGGGTAAATCCATGTTGACTGATTTCCATTAAACCATGTCTTTCTATATGCTCTATGATTTTGATCTTGAGAATAGTTTCCACTATTTTTCCCAGCACTGAAGTCAGGCTCACTGGTCTATAGTTTCTCGAATCGCCCTTGGAGCCTTTTTTAAATGTTGGGGTTACATTGCCACAGGTACAATGGATGATTTTAATGATAGGTTAAATATAATTAATAGATCAGAAATTTCATTTTTTTAGTTCGTTCAGTACCCTAGGATGCATACCATCCGGTCCAGGTGATTTGCTACTCTTTAGTTTGGCAATCTGGCCTACTATATCTTCCAGGTTCACAGTGATTTCGTTCAGTTTGTCTGACTCATCACCCCTGAAAACCATCTCTGGAACTGGTATCTCCCCAACATGCTCATTAGTAAACACGGCAGCAAAGAATTCATTTATTCTTTCTGCAATGGCCTTATCTTTCCTAAGAGCCCCTTTAACCCCTTGGTCTTCTAATGATCCAACAGACTCCCTCACAGGTTTCTTGCTTCGGATATATTTTAAAAAGTTTTTATTATAAGTTTTTGCCTCTATGGCTAACTTAATTTCAAATTCTCTCTTCGCCTGTCCTATCAATGTTTTACACTTAACTTGGCAATGCTTATGTTTTATCCTATTTTCTTCAGATGGATCCTTCTTCCAGTTTTTGAAGGATTTTTTTTGGCTAAAATAGCCTCTTTCACCTCACCTTTTAACCATGATGATAATCGTTTTGCCTTCCTTCCACCTTTCTTAATGTGTGGAATACAAATGGACTGCGCCTCTAGGATTGTATTTTTAAACAATGTCCATGCCTGTTGAACACTTTTAACCTTTGCAGCTGTACCTTTCAGTTTTTTTCTAACTATTTTCCTCATTTTATCAGTTTCCCTTTTGAAAGTTTAGTGTTAGAGCTGCAGATTTACTTATTGTCCCCCTTCCATTTATTAGTTTAAATTTGATCATGTTATGATCACTGTTGCCAAGTGGCCCCACCACCATTACCTCTCTCACCAAATCCTGTGTTCCACTAAGAATTAAATCTAAAATAGCTCCGTCTCTTGTTGGTTCCTGAACCAATTGCTCTATGAAGCAGTCATTTATTACATCCAGGAACTTTGTCTCTAGCAAGTCCTGATGTTACATTTACCCAGTCAATATTGGGTAAATGGGTAAATATTGGGACTCAGACAGAACAGTCTGAGTCCCAATCGCAGTTCAATTCAAAAGTTAAATTTATTAATGTGTTCATACATTTTGTGCGGCAACTCCACTGACTTAAATGGCAAACATCTTCGACAGAGTCCCCCGACACGGTCCCGTGTTTCGCCAGAGGCTGCGTCGGGAGGGACCAAAAACTTCACTGGACTCCCTGCCATGTTAGAAGTCCTTGCATTCAGATTTGTTGTGAAGTTTTTGGTCCCTCCCGACGCAGCCTCTGGTGAAACACGGGACCATGTCGGGGGACTCTGTCGAAGATGTTTGCCATTTAAGTCAGTGGAGTTGCCGCACAAAATGTATGAACACATTAATAAATTTAACTTTTGAATTGAACTGCGATTGGGACTCAGACTGTTCTGTCTGCACTTTTGTTTTGGATAGTATCTATTGAAGTGCAGCGCGCGCTCGCTGTCTCTCTGTTGGTAATTGAAATCTCCCATTATTATTGCACTGCCAAATTGGTTAGCTTCCCTGATTTCTCTTAGCATTTCATCATCTGTCTAACCATTTTCTCCCGGTGGACAGTATTATACTCCTATCACTATACTCTTACCCAACACACATGGGATTTCAACCCATATAGATTCTACTGAGCATTTAGTCTCTTGTATGATCTTTATCTTGTTGGACTCTATACCCCCCCCCCCCCCCAAGTTGATCCTCCCTATCATTGCAATATAATTTGTACCCTGATATAGCACTGTCCCATTAGTTATCCTCCTTCCACCAAGTCTCTGTGATGCCAGTTATGTCAATCTCATAATTTGCTGCTATACACTCTAACTCTCCCATCGTACTTCTTAGACTTCTGGCATTGGCATACAGACATTTCAGTGTGTTTTTTGTTTGTATTAACATCCTGCTTTTCATTTGTTAGGGATAATTTGGAAATCATTAACTTCGGTGATTTTTTACATATAGGCAGATGGACTATATTTGCTTTTAATGGAACCTCTCTTTTGGGATGCCCTAACTCTCCTGTTTCATTAGTATCCTTCAAGGATACATTTCTCAGACTCATGCACTGCTGAGTGACTGTTGGCTTTCCCCCTTGTTCTAGTTTAAAAGCTGCTCTATCTCCTTTTTGAAAGTTAGTACCAGCAGCTTGGTTCCACTCTGGTTAAGGTGGAGCCCATCCTTTCGGAAAAGTCTCCCCTTTCCCCAAAAGTTTCCTAAGTCCCTTATAAAGCTGAATCCCTCTTCCCTGCACCATCGTCTCATCCACGCATTGAAACTCTGGAGCTCTGCCTGCCTCTGGGGACTTGCACGTGGAACAGGAAGCATTTCAGAGAATGCCACCCTAGAGGTTCTGGATTTCAGCTTCCTCCCTAAAATCCTAAATTTGGCTTCCAGAACCTCTCCCACATTTTCCTATGTCGTTGATACCCACATGTACCACGACAGCCGGCTCCTCCCCAGCACTGTCTATAATCCTGTCTAGGTGACGCGTGAGGTCTGCCACCTTTGCACCAGGCAGGCAAGTTACCAGGCGTTCCTCATGTCCACCAGCCACCCTGCTATCTATATTTCTAATAATCAAATCACCAACTATGATGGCTGGCCTAACCCCTCCCTCCTGGGCAATAGCCCTGGGAGACTTGTCCTCAGTGCGAGAGGACAATACATCACCTGGAGAGCAGGTCCTTGCTACAGGATCACTTCCTGCTACACCAGTGTGATCTCCTACTGGGAGACCTTTCTGATCCAAGGCAGAACTGGGGCTGCCAGACTGGATTTGGGACTTGGCTACTCTGTCCCTGAAGGTCTCATCAGTGTACCTCTCTGTCTGCCTCAGCTCCTCCAAGTCTCCTACTCTAGCCTCCAGAGATTGGACTCGTTCCCTGAGAGCCAGGAGCTCCTTGCACCAAGTGTACACATACAATCTCTCACGGGCGGGTAAAAAATCATATACGTGACACTCAATGCAAAAGACTGGAAAGCCCCCCTCTTGCTGCTGGACTGCTGCCTTCATCTTAGTTTTATTGAGTTCCTAGTTAAGTTTAGGATACTAAGGGAGTTGGAATAAGAGTACTTTAAATGTACAGGTGAATTTACTAATTAATTAGCTAGTGTCCTACAAGGGATGATTAAACTTTCAATAAGGGCTGGTATAATAGTATGATTTAGATAAGACCCTGATTGATTTTTAATGAGAAAGTGTCTCGTGCCTAAAAATCAAGGGTTCAGTGGGTGGGAAAGACAGACACTAAATTAACTATCTCTGGCTTGCTTATTACCTCAGACATACAAACTCTAAAGAATATATCCCTTAATTTCACCTTTCACCAAACTTTTATAAGCCTAAAAATTTCTGAAAGCTATACTTACCAATCCTCTTTAACCACTGCCAGTGTTCATACAAATCTGAAGGACTTTACGAGCTCGCAGATTCTGCTCAATTGTTGCTAGGGTCATGGGAGCCTGGGGTACTCCTGGCAGCCAGAGAGAGTTCAGAAGTGCTGCTATGCGGTTTTTTAAAATAGATAAATGCCACTCAGTGCAGCTGGTGCCACCCTGCAGCAGCAGCACTAGGGATGCTGCCTCTGCCAGCTTAAACCAGAAGACAGTGTCAGGGCTGTAATCAAAGCCCTGGCATGATTACCTCCCTATTCATAGCGATTGTGTGAATATTTCTTCCATTAAATCTCTGTTTGTGATGGAGGTCTTTCTATTTTGCCAATCCCCAGTGCCACCGCCTTACCTTGTAAGCCCTGATATTCTGTTGCTTTAATATTTTTTATATTATAGTGCCACTCCTCCTCCCTTTCTACATATCCAGTCTTTCGTGAATAGATTTAACCTGGTATAACTATCAGAATGATGGTTTTCCATGTACCACTTCTCTGTGATAGCCACTCCATCCAAGTCTGCTTCTTCCATTACTGCTTCTAGCTTTAGGAATTTATTTCCCATACTATAAACTTAACTCTGTGTTCTCAATTTTAGGGGGCATAAGATACTAGTGTCCTTTATCTCTTATTATTTAATTTAGCTATTCAACCCCTAGCACAGGCAGTATAGAGTTCTCTGGAGATATATGGACTTATGAATGGCAACTCCTGCCAGATAATGTTTTTATATGCTGATGATATGTTATATAATCCCTAGGCTTTAGCTCCTGTGCTTCTCAGTAACCTGCATAGATTGAGCACATTTTCAGGGTAACAGATCAATTATGTGAAATCAGAAATAGTATATATTAGATCTAAGGCACTCTCTTTAAGAAGTTTAAATAGATCAAGGTGGTATCTAATAGCATTAAGTATTTTTCCCATTTTTATGAGCATAATTATTTGTTCATTCTTGACAGGATTAAAGAAGATGGGAGTAGATGGAAAAATCTCCCATTGTCTTTGAAGCAGAAGGATAAACCTAATTAAAATGGCCATAATATCTCACCTATTAAACATTTTTATTATTTTCCCTGCAATATTCTCAACATTACCTTCAGCAATCTCAGAAGTAACATCATTTGATTTTTATGACAGGGTAAGATCCCTATGATTAAATATTCAGAATTATTCAAAAAATATGAAGGAAGACAGGAAGAAACTACTTGACTTTCAGCTTTATTACTGAGCCACATGATTGGCATGCATAGCCATATGCATAGGGAGTGGAGGCATCACAATCATGGTGCCCCTTGAAGATTGAGAGGTGTGGGGTAGGTGTTTTACCTTTGACACACCACTCCCTTACTGACTCCAGATAGTATAGCATTGCATGTAGAAGCCATCCTATTGTAGCACACACATTGAACATATAAGCTTTGGTCTTGTAAAGAATGAGCAGACAGATGAATCCCAAAGCATATTTAGTGTTGCTTTAAAAAAAAATGTGTTTTTCTTGAGTGCTTGCCCTCCAGATGTACTTATTTTAAAATGATGATGTCCTTAGTTCTTGGGTCAGTTGTTTAAAGGTCAACACCAAATTATTTCAAAAGCCGAGAGCAGAATTTCAGATACCCTAGTACACACATTTCCTATTGTTGCAGTTACATGGGGATTCACTTAAGATGTCATGGGCGGTAATAAATTTTGAAGATCAGGAAGGTCTAGAGGAATCAACAAAACGTATCAACAAAAGACAAGTGACATTCGCCCAGTCATCATCGGACGACAGTTCCGGAGAAGAACAGGGACCCCCAAGAAATGCAACTTACACGGGGAGCACGGCAGGACCCCTGCCTACAGCATCTGCAACATCTTCTTCATCAGCCTTGTCTTTTTTAGAACCAGTTCCTATTTTACGCAACGCGAGGTATCCCAGATCCAGAGGACAACAGGTGTTTCAACAATCGCAGAGAGTAACTCGATCTACGCGACAGCCACCAGACCCTTGGCAGTAGCCCCGGACAATATTGTCTTTAATCTATCATCTAGGTCACTCACAGCTATAGAACTTAAGACGCTTAGTAAAGGCTTATCCTACGTCCCTACTGTATTGCCAGATGAATTTGATATCTATATACATCTCTATCGTTTCTTTAGAGCATTAAAATCAAAGCTTTTTTCAGAGATTCACCCCCTTTTCAGGACCGTTCTATAGTATATCCCAGGTCAAAATGGATTCCACCGGGTCCTTATGACCCAAGTTTGGTGGTTTTTGAAACATTAATACGTTCGGAAATCTCCAAACTAAAGCAGCAAAGATCATATGTATACTTCAATCTTAGTAAACAAGAGAAACAGGCTCTAAAGGACTTGTCACAAGATACCCGGGTAGTCATTAAACCGGCAGACAAGGGCGGGGGGATAGTACTTATGAATTATGATGATTATTCCACTGAATGCTGGCGTCAGTTAAATGATTTACAGTTTTATAAACCATTGGCACAAGTCCCCACTGATGAGCTCATGCAACACATCAAAACACTGGTACAAGAGGCAGTTGATGCACGACACTTAACCCCTCGTGAGTCACAGTTCCTAGTCACTACACATCCAATCATTCCAACCTTCTACATTGTTCCAAAGATCCATAAAGCACTCATAAACCCACCAGGCCGCCCGATAGTTTCGGGAATAGGCTCTGTCCTGGAACCATTATCTAAATTTGTGGACAAATTCCTTCAGCCCTTTGTTTCATTAAGTCCATCATATGTGAGGGACTCATCCCAATTGATCACTTACCTGGATAATTGTGTACCACCGCAGGACTCATGTTACTTAGTCACACTGGACATCATATCACTATACACGAATATACCACAAGCTGAGGCACTTTTGGTCATAGAACAGATATTAGATACTCGCCCCACCCCGATAAGAGTTCCTACATCTCTGTTGGTTCAGTTAGCAAGGATAGCACTTACACGTAATTATTTCCAATTTCAGGCACAATTCTTTCAACAGATTAAAGGTACGGCCATGGGTGCCACCATGGCACCCAGTTTGGCCTGCCTTTATGTTGCAGCGTTTGAAGATCAGTATATCTACGGTTCAGAATGGTGGCCCCTAATCTTTAAATGGTGGCGATACATTGACGACATACTACTCATTTGGCACAGATATCCAATTTTTTTGTTTCATTGATTGGCTTAATCATCGTAATCCTAACCTGCAGTTTAACTATCACATACATCATAAACAAGTTGATTTTTTGGATATCACGCTTATGTATCAAGATTGTAAATTCAGCACCACCCTATTTCGCAAGACAACAGATAGAAATACCCTCCTTGCCTTTGATAGTTTTCATCCACACCATCTCAAAACAAATATTCCCACGGGTCAATTCCTTAGACTTCGGCGTTTAAGTTCCACCACATCAGAATACATTAACCAAGCCCAAAAGATGATGGAGAGATTCCAAGAAAGAGGATACCCACGGAAAGTTTTGAAAAGAGCCTATAAAAGAGCACTATACACTAATAGAGACCTTTTATTTCTTCCAAAAACACATTCACAGGACTCCACAGTAAATTGCATATTACCCTTTTCCACACATAGTAAAATGATTTCAGCACTTATACGTAAATATTGGAAGACGTTGACTTTAGACAAATTTTTCAACTCTGAGTTACGGTTTACGTACCGAAGGGGGAGGAACTTAAGGGATATTCTAGTTTGTAGAGTATGGAGGCATAGAACACACTGGAGACAGCTTTCATGGCAGGCAGGAAGAGAAGGGGTGAGCCCTCACGAGGCTCTTCCTTTTATTGTACATTCATACAAAGGCAGATGATGTATCATTACATGATTGGCTACTTTCCCATAGCAACAGAAGAGTCATTACACCATTGGCTTTGGCTCAGGGGGTGTGCACGGATCATATCATTGGCTGCTGAAATCTATACCTCCTGACTTTGTCCTGCCTCTGACTAGGGAACACCCAGCCCTACTTTCAGGCTATCAGGAATAATTATAAGCCAGAGAAATACATGACAGTCAGGTATCCTTTCCTAGGCAGAGACTTAAGCACAAGTGATGCTTTTATTCAGGCAAATGTCAGGGAGAAGGGAAGTTAATGTTTAACCCTGATGAAATGGCTTGCTGGCAAGCGCATATTTCCCACATCTCACCCTTTCTGTTTTTGTTTAAGCAGCTCAATAAAGCTTTAGACCCTTACTGAAATCTGTTATGTCTTGGTATGGGCTGGAAATAGGGGAAGGGGGCTTATGGAGAGAAAAAGCTGATTTGACGTGGTGTGCCAGCTGCCGATGAGCTCCTGAATCTCCATATCACCCAGAGCTGGTGCAGGTGGTGTGCCAACTCTGCATGGCTCAGGATTCCCTATTAGGCATCTTACAAGACATCTTTGTATC
Organism: Rhinatrema bivittatum; assembly: GCF_901001135.1. Classification (NCBI taxonomy): domain Eukaryota; kingdom Metazoa; phylum Chordata; class Amphibia; order Gymnophiona; family Rhinatrematidae; genus Rhinatrema; species Rhinatrema bivittatum. The sequence continues at coordinate 517,144,132 of NC_042617.1, read as the reverse complement.
CGGGCTGAGAGCAAGGTTTCAATATGGATATGAGGGTTGGGTATGCACTGAATACAGCATCACAGGCAGATAATTAAGATAATTACAGTAATTATAATAGAAATCACCCTTTTGAGACCAGAAATATCAGGGAGCTAGGACCATAGCCAGTCCCATGGAGAAGTTGGTATTCTGTCTGAAAGTGGTGCATCAGCAACCATGGTTTCTATCTGCTCTATGGTATGTGTGAGGTTTGCTTTATAGTCTGATATGTATACACAGCAATGAGATCCAATTAATGCACAAACACCACCCTTTAAGGCTAAAATAGTGTCTAAGGTATAGCTGTTCTGTAATGCTACTTCTCTAATCTGAGAGACTTCTGTTGTGAGTAGTTTTAATACATGGACTGTCTGATTAAATATGGCAGTCGTCCAGTTAGCTAGGATGTGTAAGTCTCTGTAATTCATAGCTGTTCCCATTGGAGGAAACAGGCTTCTAGCTATCTGAGTTTCTGTATACTTTTCTATGGGATTATTTATCGCCTCCCCTTTGTTACGGAGCCTTGCTTTGGGTAAATTTTTGACTGCATAGTATGAGGGGAGGATGTAGCCTAAAGTGCATCTGTCTCTCCATCTTGGGGAAATGTACATATATGCTCTACGCCCACATAACATCCATATGTTTCCTAACAGATTAGTGGACATGTCATTGGTTATCATTTGGGCTATATAACTACAAAGGGTAAATCCTTCGTCCCCTCTATACTTTCTGCACCTGCTTGGGTCTCCCACTGCACATCCTGAAATCTGCCAATTGCATACATATATGTGGTATAATTATGTAAGTGTTCAGTGATTAATACAAAGGTTCGGTTACAATATGGATATTTCCCACCTGAATCCCCTTTCCATCCCCTGTATCAATAGTCCCAACAAAGAGCGGCAGTCTCTTGAATACAGCTACCAATGTGTAGTATGGTATTATTAACTGGAGAGTTAATGAAAACCTCTCTGTAAAGGATAATTAGTCCATACTGTAAGGTTAAATGGTACAGCATGCATCAGTAGTTCTCCGCCAGCATGGGTTGGCATGTGTGTGCAGATCCAACAGTCTGTTCGATTCAACAGGTGTGAAAAGTTCTGATTCGAGGATGTACATGTTGTCCTGTCAGAGTCCTTGTTCTGAAATCGCCATAGCTGGAGAAATAAGGCAAAGGAGGAGGATGCAGAACACAATTGTTAATGAGTTGGCATTCCGGCAAGAAAAGTGGCTAATAAGTTCTCTGGAGTTTTCTCAAGGCCTTGCTGTTCCAAGAGTTGTGCAGATTGGTTGGATAGGGCCTTGATCTGTCTCCAGGTCATGTGGTGCTGCTTTTTGCAAGGAGTCCGGTCTCTGTCCTTCTGAGGGCTGTGGAGGCTCAGGGAGAAGTTTGGGATCGGGTCCTGTAGACCTGGACACCTTTCCATCTTTCCACGGCTTGATTGGACCTGTGGAAGCAAGCAGAGAAACATATCCTCGTTCCCCATTTTAAGGGAACGGGACCGTACCAGACATTAAATATTCTATACAAAACTGATGGCTGTGGGTGACTAACCCTAGTCCTATAATGATTACTCATGGCTGTGGTCTTAAATTTGATATGTTTAGATGATTTAAACAATACTTTGTTCAGGGGGAAAATCCAGAGGCAATCCCTCCTTTTTGTTTTTTGTTTGGTCCAGAGCTCTTAAGGGTATGGTTGGCTCTCTCCACAATGGCTTGCCCTGTGGTGTTGTAGGGGATGCCAAATAAGTATTTAATGTTCAATTATTGACAAAATTCATGCAAAGGAATGGCTGCAGTAAATAGAGCCATTATCAGTTTTCAAAACAGAGGGTAGGCCCATTATCAAGAAAGTTTTTATGCAGTGATCAATTTTCATTCAGTAAAATAGCAATAAATGTAAATTAATCATTTAAAAGAAAAGTCATTTGCAGTAAGCTGAATCACAAACAAGTATATTGGACATTACATTAAACATATGTTACACAAGACTGACACATATTCATATTCATTCATCCTGCAAATATTCATTCATAGTCTTCTTGACATCAAGACAGGCAACAGATAACACATAATATGAGCTAAAAATCTTATCAAAAAGTTATCAAAAACAAAATTAGATCAAGGATCAAAAATCAAAAGTCAAAAGGTGTTAGAAAAATGTTTGAAAATGTTAAAATAAGCTGCAAAGTGTTCATCTTTACATCTCCTCATGGCAGGAAGGCTGTAAATCTGGAAAATATTAAAAACTGGCATACAGCAAAAAATTACTAAGGTAAGGATAAAAGTGAAGTTTTTACTTTCTTAACCTTGGAGAATCAATTCTATCATTCAATTTAATAAAATCAATTTGGATTTGCAAGAAAAGGTTTGGGAGGGATTGCTTTAGATGTAGCAACCTCTGTCAGTAAAAATTTTCAAGGTTCAGAATTCTGTCAAAATTTTGTGAAAAAGAAAATAAAACTGAAGTGTCCTTAAGACATGAGGACCGCAGATCTGAAAAATAAAAACTAGTATACAACAGAATTATTAAAACAATAATATAATATAACTTGTAGAATAACATAGCGCCTCCTAGTGGAGACCCCATCATTACTTTATAGAATGCAACTATTGTTCCAGGTTGCAATCAATAATACTCTGAGCTTGCTTTCAATGTGGAATATCAGAATAGAATTTCTTCTTATAATTATTAGAATAAGAAATTAAACACGCTGTTCGCTCTTCTCTGTCTGCTGCATGCTAAAGTGACTGTAACTACTATTAATCTGTCTGAGTTATAACATATATAAACTAGAGAGAGAAACTGCAGGACTAAGTCCAGTTTTTTTTCTTTTCAAGAGTTCTCCCTCCCTCCCCCATGAGTGGCAAGCAAGAGTTACAGTAAAGGGGGGGGGAGGAGCAGTGTTTCTCAAAAGAAAAGAACTGCACCCAAGGAATTAATCCTTCAGTCAATAGGAACTTAAAGATAGCATTATTTAACAATAGATAACATCGACCACAGACAATGGCTTGGCAAGGACTTGCTGATTCCTTGCAGACAGATACTATTTTTCTCCTATAGGGAAAATTGCAATAAGAATCTGTGCGCTGGCAATTCAAGCAATTGCTTATAAACTTAAATCTCAGAGAAATGGAGTCATTTTAAATGTGAGCCAAATAAACTTTGCAAAAGGGAAATTTTCACATGTAATTTACACAGTAATTGTTCAAATTTCAGTACAGTTTTAACATAAGGCTATGCATACACTTTGTGGGGGAAAATACTCTCAAAGTATGCAGATTTTTTGTAACTGAATATCAAAGACTAATAGAAACCATTTTAGAAACCATTTTTTCCAAATCTGTACTGTTTGTTAAGAGAAACCATTTTTTTCAAATCCGTCCTGTTTGTTCAATTACCCTGTTTAATCTGGTCATTGAAGTGTATAATTAAATCATTTTTTTTTCATAGTGATATTTTCTTTGCTTGTAACGCAGGAGTCTAATTAAATCCTTTTTTTCATATTGATATTTTCTTTGCTTGTAACGCAGGAGTGCAGCTGCTTGGCCCAAGGTCTTATACGCTGATTTCTTTGAAGACCTGGGGGCATAGCCACTGCTCATGGCGCTGGCACTCAACTCTATTGCTGCCACACCTAGTTCTTTGTTTCTTTCTGTAATGGGAAGGGCTTGAATCCCTTTCACTAATTCCTCCCTTGTGAGATTTCCATGTTCTAGATGAAATCCCATGCTGACCGCGGCACATAAATTGTTACCGGGAGCAGTGGTTTGAGATGGTAATTTACCTGGACAAATTGATGATGCAGAATTAATGACTGTCTCAGGCAATGGCAAATGAGGGTACAGGGAGTGGTTGGTGGGGGAAGGTGGTTGCAGGCAAGATGGAGGAAGGCTAGTTTTTCTGACCTCAGTGTTTTCAGTTTCCTGGGGCCTTTTCTCTGAGGTGGACACAGAGGAAGCCACAGGAGCCATGTGAGTGTGTGTCCCCATATGTTCTATTTCATTTTCTGTCCCCCTTTGTTCATGGTTCTTTTCTGTGATGGGGAAGGCTTGAAGTCCTTCCAACAATTCTTTTTCTGTAAGGTTTTCTTTCTGCTGAAGTTCAATGCTAATCACCCCACCCAGGCCAGGTTGTGGCTCGATTGTTCTCAAGGGTTGCTTTTCTAAAGAAATGGGGAAGGTGTGAATGGGCTTGGGTGTGGGTATGGAGAGCTGATACAAAGAATTTGCTGTCTCTGAGGGAGACTGAGCATAAGATGGGGGAAGGGTATTCTGATTGAGTCTGCCTGCTTCTAAAAGCACATGGTTTGAAACTGCTGTCTTTAAACTTTTTTTTTCTATGTGTTCGATGGCCTCTGTACATTTTTGCCAGATTAATCTTTGCTTTATGGGAGCTCTGGGAGCCGTATGAAGACAATTGCCGATTGAAATCCAATCCTGGGTATTTAGAGTTCCAGCCTCCATTGAATACCAAGGGCAACGGCAAGCTATTTCACTTATTAATTTTTCTAAGTCCCCCAGGCTGACTTGCGCTATTTTTCTTCTGGTGATGAAATAATGATTATTGATTATTTTCTGCAGCTCCCTGGCATGTAGCCTCTGCTGTACAGTCAAATCACTGCCCATGCTTACGAGTGTGGGGAACAAACTTGCTGAGAAATACTTTAAAGATACTAAAAAATACCTTAAAAATACTTGATTGCAAATCTGTTGAAGGGTACATACCTAGGCTATGTCCAGCCGAAATAAGCATGGAGTTTATCATCACGGTCGGGCTCACCAGATGTTGAATATGGAGGCAAAGAACACACTTGAGACAGCTTTCATGGCAGGCAGGAAGAGAAGGGGTGAGCCCTCACGAGGCTCTTCCTTTTATTGTACATTCATACAAAGGCAGATGATGTATCATTACATGATTGGCTACTTTCCCATAGCAACAGAAGAGTCATTACACCATTGGCTTTGGCTCAGGGGGTGTGCACGGATCATATCATTGGCTGCTGAAATCTATACCTCCTGACTTTGTCCTGCCTCTGACTAGGGAACACCCAGCCCTACTTTCAGGCTATCAGGAATAATTATAAGCCAGAGAAATACATGACAGTCAGGTATCCTTTCCTAGGCAGAGACTTAAGCACAAGTGATGCTTTTATTCAGGCAAATGTCAGGGAGAAGGGAAGTTAATGTTTAACCCTGATGAAATGGCTTGCTGGCAAGCGCATATTTCCCACATAGTTCATTCATCAGGTCATCCCAGCAACATTGTATATGAGGGCATGCATAAACCTTGTGAACATTGCTCAGTTTGCAATCACACTATGACAATTACACAATTCAAACACCCTCACACAGGTCGTATATACAAGTTAGGTGGCTATTCAGACTGCGATACTAAGGGAGTAGTGTACGTCATCATCTGCCCTTGTCCACTTTTATATGTGGGTAAGACACAGCGCAGTATTAAAAAACGCATAATAGAACACAGATCCAGTATACACACAAATAAGGAAAATGCCCCACTCATTTCTCATTGGACTGATAAATCCCACACAGTGTCAGATTTACGATTTTTTGTACTAGAGGTAGTTTTACCCCCAGTGAGAGGAGGGGATTTTCCCCTAATCTTACTGCGACAAGAGCAGAGATGGATTTTTCATTTGAACACTGTAACTCCACATGGTCTCAATACCGAGTTAGAGTGGCATCATTTTCTTTAATGTTTTAAGGGACCCGGCGGGTCTAGTGAACATTAGCACGTCATCACATCATCACGTCATTACGTCTAAGGGGATACCCAGCTGTAGTCTCCAAGTAAGGTAATTGACGTCTGCACCACAGGCCGACAGTGATTGGGCAATAGGATGGTAAACAATTGTGAGTGATTTTCGCGCCCATTGGTAGCGTTTTTAAACCTAGTGGTAAGGCATAGTAGGTGCACTCTGACTAAAACTCATGTCAGACTGATACAAGTATGTTTGGAATAACATTGTAAATATATGTACTTATAACAGTGCACCTATTCATTGTAGTCTGTTTGGTACTAACTTCATTCCTGGTATGTTTGAATGTTTGCGCTTTTCAGATTCATGCTAAAATTATCCCCCCCCCCCGAGGCAGCCGGGTGGCGAAACACGGGACCGTGTTGGGGGACTTGCATTTAAAGCTTGTATCACAATAAGGAGTTGCCGAAACAACAAATAAAAAAGAAAATAACTTTAAAAGAATGAACCAGGAATAAATCATTTCTTGCACTTGTATGGATGCTGATTATTGAGAGTGCAAGTAACACTTCTGTGTGTGTTTGGACTTACTTTAGTAAATACACTGGGCATAACATTTCTTTACTTTAAAATGATTGTAGAACAGGGAATTCTTACATGATCTCTTCTCTGCATCCCTGGAGGCTTCTGCTTGCACTGGAGTTGTGTTTGAGAGTGGATTGTGATGAAAAAGGCCAGGGATCATGTTCTCTCCCTGCAGTGGCTGCTAGCTATGGGGGTTGCTCTCAACACCATTACTATCATCTATCTCCCCATCATCTCACTAGAGCCTTAGATGCTACTGACTAAACTTCCCAATTTTTCATCAGCTACTAGCTCTTCAATTTCTGATTCAAAGAATCCTCAGAATCAGTTGTTGAAAACAGTGCCTTCATTGCCTCAGAAGGAGTAACATTAGAGGAGGGCACTGTCAATTTTGGGTACTGCACTTCTACTGTCCTGTCCATACCCCTGCATTGCTAATGTCAGGCTTGATTGCTATCCCACCTTTCACCCCTGTTCCAAAACCAGTGATAGAGGAACAGACACCAGGTGCATATGCTCTCCACATGTCAATTTCTTCTGGCTTAAGTTGGCTTCTATTGCTGGCAGTCTGTGGCTAAAAAAGTCTCTTTTAAGTTTAAGGGCAAGACTGCCTTTTTTCCTCACTGCTACCATATTGCTTGTGCCTTTCACAGGTTGGGCTGACTCTGTAGCAAATTCTCTACCCTTTCCTTTCTCATCTCTGCCATTTCTTCATAGTATGTGGGTACACTGCTGACTGATTCCTTTTGCACACGCAAAAAACTGTTAGACATTAGGGATGTGAATCATTTTTCTGATGACTGAAAATATCGGACGATATTTTCATACTCGTCAAATATCGGGGGGGGGGGGGAGGGGGGTTCCCCGAAAGCAATAGGAGAACCCCATGAAATTTTCGTGGGGGTTCTCTTATCGTTTGGGGGGGCAGGAAGAAAGGGCACACAAAACAACCCCCAAACCCACCCCGACCCTGTAAATCTCATTTAGAAGCGCCCACCCTCCCAACCCCCTCCAAAACTTTTCTAAAATACCTGGTGGTCCAGCAGGGGTCCCGGGAGCGATCTCCCGCTCTCAGGCCATCGTCTGCCACAAATCAAAATGGCGCCAATGACCCTTTGCCCTTACCATGTGACAGGGGCTGGCCAATGGCACCGATAGCCCCTGTCACATGGTAAGGGCAAAGGGCCATTAGTGCCATTTGGTTTATTGGCAGCCGACGGCCCGAGAGCGGGAGATCGCTCCCGGGACCTCCGCTGGACCACCAGGTACTCTAAAACTGTTTTTGGGGGGGGGGGGGGGGGTCGGGAGGGTGGAGAATTCTAAATAATTACATTTAAAGGATCGGAGTGGGTTTTTTCTTTTGGCTTATGACAGCTGAAAAAAACACTCAGAACCGCGGGAACGAAGATTTCCCACAGTTTTTTACGAACCCGATACCGGAAATGAGTCCAATACCGATTCACATCCCTATTAGACATAGGCCCAAGAAAGCTGGCAAGGCTCTTCTTGTCAATCTACCTACAATCTACCTACAATCTACCTACAATAAGCTCACTGCACTTCTGTGTCAGACAGAAAAATCATGGAATTTCTTCGCTCCGCTCCTCCCCTACACCCAGTGAACACAGAAAGCAGTGTTCTACTTTTTCTGTCACAGTGAATGAGAAATCACTGACTGCAGCAGAGAATATCAAAAAAGCCTACTTTTTAAAGCGTTTTCTAAACTCTAAGAGATGATCTGAAAAAAAAGATCCTTCTCTGCAAATTGCCACAAAGAAAATAGAGAATTTCCTTTCCATGCTTAGACCTTTTAGTGAGAGAACATCAATGTCACTTAATCCAGATGGCAATGATAGGCTAGTTTAAAAATGTTTCATTGTGAGTTCTCCTCCATCTGGTCTCCTTACCAACTTTTCCTGCCTCAGTTCCCAGGAGGTTGTGATGTCACTATATTTACCATTTAGACCATGCACTTCTTTTTTTGTTTGCTCTATACAGACTTGAATGGGAAATATACACGAATGAGACAAAAATCTTTGTTTAAATTCATGGGCATCCTCCATTCATTTCAGAGTCTATGGATGAAACAAAAATAGATTATTTCACTGTATTTTATCCATTAGTTTCAAATGAATGTGCATCCCTAACTAAGCTCTTTTTGCTGGAGAGGCTGCGGTCAATCAAGGAACTATATACACATGTAGAGGGAAAGCAGTTTGATTCATGACTTTTGGATTTAGATTACTCAGAAAATATGTGATTATATACAATCAGGAGATCCAAATCAATTCGAACATTTGCCTTTTATTTATTTATTTATTTATTTATTTAAGGTTTTTCTATACCGGCATTCATGATAAGATCATATCATGCCGGTTTACATATAACAGGGGGTGCAAAAACTGTTCTTTTAACAAGTGCAACGGAAGCAAAAGTTACAATAAAACAAGGTTGTAGAACTGGGAGAGGAAGGAAATAAGGATAGTAGCGTAAAAATTTACAGAGGTAACTTATTTACATTGTGCAGTGATGTCTCTTTATGGATATTAACATTGTGCAGTGAGGTCTCTCAATGGATATTTGACTCCGGAAAGGCTTGCCTGAATAGCCAAGTCTTAAGTTTTTTTTTGAATGTTGGTAAGCAGGGTTCAAGTCTAAGGTCCGGTGGTAAGGTATTCCAAAGAGAGGGGCCCGCTGTAGAAAAGGCCCGGTCTCTGAGTGCCTTATGGAGTGTAGATTTAGTTGGAGGAACGGTCAGGGAGCCTTTGTAGGCGTCTCTGATAGGTCTGGATGATGAGTGCATTCTGAGGGGGATTTGGAGGTTGAGAGGGGCCTGTGAGTGGATGGATTTGTGGATGATGGTGATGGACTTGTGTAGGATTCTGTAGTGTATTGGCAGCCAGTGAAGATTAGATAGAATTGGCGAGATGTGGTCTCTTCTTCTGGAATTTGTCAGAATTCTGGCTGCCGCGTTCTGTAGCATCTGAAGTGGTTTTATGTATGAGGCTGGGAGACCTAGCAATATTGAATTGCAGTAGTCCATCTTGGAGAAAATTACTGATTGCAAGACTGTTCTGAAGTCATGAAAGTGTAGTAGTGGTTTCATTCTCTTGATTACCTGCAGCTTGTAGAAGCAGTTCCTGGTTGTATTGTTTATAAATGCTTTTAGGTTCAGGTGTTTGTCTATTACTACCCCTAGGTCTCTTGCATGTGTAGCAATGGTGTTAACTGTTGCAGAGTGTGGGGAGTTGCTATTTTCAGGGGAGATGAGGAGGAGTTCTGTTTTGGCCGAGTTTAGAATCAGGTTTAGGTTAGCGAGGAGTTGGTTGATCTCTTGTAGGCAGTTTTCCCAGTATTTGAGGGTTTTAGAGATGGTTTCTTTGATGGGTATCAAGATTTGTACGTCGTCGGCATATAAGAAATGTTTTAGTTGTAGGTTGGTTAACAGTTGGCATAGAGGAAGAAGGTATATGTTGAAAAGGGTTGGGGATAGTGAGGAGCCTTGAGGAACTCCTTGTGAGGAATTGTAGCGGGGAGATTCTTTATTATTGATTTTAACTTTGTAGCCTCTGTTACAGAGGAAAGACTTGAACCAAGTGTAAGCAGAGCCTGTAATTCCAATGTCTGAAAGGCGGTTGAGGAGGGTGGCATGATTGACCGTATCGAAGGCTGCCGACAAGTCCAGTAGGATTAGTAGGAACGATTGTCCTTTGTCCAAGCCCATGGTGAGATGGTCAGTTAGTGATAAGAGAAGAGTTTCAGTGCTTAAGGTCTTGCGGAACCCGTATTGTGTGGGGTGAAGTATTTCATGATCTTCGAGGTAGGTAGAGAGTTGCGAATTGACCAGTTTTTCCAGGATCTTTGCTACAAAGGGTAGATTTGAGATTGGGCGGAAGTTGTTTGGGTTCATGGGGTCCAGATCTGGTTTCTTTAGTAGAGGTTTAAGAGAAGCTGTTTTTAGTGCCTCTGGGAAGATTCCCTGTGTTAAGGAGCAGTTTATAATGTCCGCAAGTGGTTTAGAGATGGTTTCAGGTATTAACAGAAGAAGTTTTGATGGTATTAGATCGAAGGGATGCGATGAAGGTTTCATTTTCTTTAGCAGGGATTGGATCTCTAAGGCGGTGGTAGGTTCAAACGTGTCCAGTGAGATTGTCTTGTTGGGGATGTGTAGGGGGTTAGTCAGAGGGGTGGGGTTAGGTGGGAGGAGGGTTAAGAGATTGGAGATTTTATTTTGGAAAAATAGGGCTAGTTCATTTGCTTTAGCTTGTGCTTGTTCACTAGGGAAGGAATGAGAGTTAGGTTGAGTTAGTTCGGATACGTAGGAGAAGAGGGCTCTTGCGTCAAAGATAATGTCGTGGATCTTGAGAGCGTGGAAATCTCTTTTTGCCTTTAGAGTGTTGTTCCTGTAATGGTTGAGGGCAGATTTGTAAGTAGACAGGGTACTGGCACAAGGGGTTTTGCGCCATAGGCTTTCCTTTTTTCTGAGGGTTTGTTTGAGTTTCCGTAGGTCCTTGGTGAACCATGGTTGTCTCTTATGTGAATTCAGGTTGAGTATTTTTGTTGAAAGAGGACATAATTTATTTGCTATTTCCTCTGTGATATTGCTCCAGGATGATATGGCTGCATTGGGGTCTGCAAGGTTTAAGTTTGGAAGTTCTTTAGCCAGGTGGAAGTTAAGGTCATCGGAAGAGCAAGATCTTCTGTAAGGGAATGGAGATTGAGGGGATTGAGGTTTGTGGGTTTCTGTCATTAAGAAGGTGGCAGAGATTAATGAGTGATCTGACCATGGGACTGGAGTGCAAATGGGATGGGATGAGTGCTTGATGCCGGAGTTTGTGAAAATGAGGTCCAGAGTGTGGCCTGCCTTGTGGGTGGGCTTATTGATAATCTGTTGGAAGCCCAAGGCTGAGAGTGTGGAGAGGAGGGTTTCACAGTTGGTTGTGAGTGTGGTGTTATTGACATGAAGGTTGAAATCTCCTAGGATCAAGGCGGGGGATATGGAGAGGTATTTCTGTATGAGGGGGCTTCTCATAAATTAATTTAACAATTAAAAATCAATGTAAGTAGTATGTCTTACCAATGCTCAAGACTAGAAAACTACTCTAAGAATGAACTTATGGGAGATTAAAATTGCTGAAATTGCAGTATTGGAAATACAGTACTTCCATGGTCAGGGATATTGTTACACCAACATGAAAAAATGCACAGGACTGCTTCTATGGCCAAGTCCATAAGCCAGGCACATCAAGCAAAAATGACGATACATGCGAATAACCTGTACAGCACAGCAGATACTACCATGGGGAAGCTTGCTGGGCAGACTGGATGGACCATTGGTCCTTTTCTGCCATCATTTCTGTTTCATTATGCACTTAAACAGAATATGGACATTTATGATCTTATTGCACATGGCAAAGGACAGTATCAACATAAATCTTAAGAGCATTGGTAGACCTATTTTTTCATAACTCTAGCTATGTCATTAAGGGGGTCATTTATCAAAGTGCTATATTTTATTTATTTATTTATTTATTTATTTATTTATTTAACAGATTTTCTATACCGACATTAAAATACACATCATGTCGGTTTACATTGTAACAGCAGGTAGAAAATACATAGAACGGGGGAGAGGGGGCGGATGAACCAGAAAAAAACAAGAGTAGAGAGGGCTCTAACGGGGAGCCCGAGGCAAATAGATAAAAATAGATAACAAAGGATATCAGGGAGGGGCGGGATAAGAGGAGTTATTTACAAGGGCTAGGGTGCGGGGAGGTGTAGAAAGTGTGACTATTTACAGGGAGCGAGGGATGGGGGGGGGGAACTGATTATGAGGGGGGCAAAGGGGAGGGAAAGGTTGCTATTCCGGGAAAGACTGGGTGGAGATAAGGGAAATTGCAAAATTTAAGGAGGGGAGGTGGGGAGGAAAGGACTGGTGGGTAAATTAAGGGGGGAGGGTAATTTTTTAAGGGGGCAGGTATGTGGGAGAATGCTAATCCGGGAAGGCTTGGTGGAAAAGCCAGGTTTTTAGCATTTTGCGGAATTTATTTGGGCAAGATTCCTGGCGTAGGTTCGATGGCAGTGCATTCCATTGGGTAGGGCCTGCGATTGATAGGGCACGGTCCCTGGTTGAAGTTAGACGGGCCCTTTTTAGGGGTGGGACTTGTAGGGTGAATTTATGGTTTGTTCTGGTGGGGCGGGCGGATTGAGTAAGACGGAAGGGTTCATTGAGCCAATTGGAGTTATCATTGTGTATGGCTTTATGTATGATCGTGAGTGATTTGAAGAGAATGCGTGAAGGGATGGGAAGCCAATGCAGGTCTTTGAGGATAGGGGTTATATGGTCAGTTTTTTTGGCGTTGCTGATTATCCTAGCAGTGGCATTTTGAAGGATCTGTAAGGGTTTAATGGTGGAATAGGGGAGACCCAGGTACAGCGAGTTGCAGTAGTCTAACTTGGCTGACATGGTGGCTTGGATGACAGTTTTAAGGTCATGCGTGTGGAGTAGGGGTTTGAGCTTTTTTATGATGTTGAGCTTATAAAAGCCACCTTTGAGTACTGAGCTGATGTGCTTTTTTAGGTTAAGTAATGGGTCAAGTAGGACACCGAGGTTCCGGACTGCGGGTTGAGATGTGAGAGAGAGGGCCATGGGGTCATTTGAGGGAATGGCTTTGAGGGTCTGATGGCTGTGTATGAGTATAAGTTCAGTTTTGGATGAGTTGAGGGCAAGTTGCAGGGATGTAAGGAGGGAGTTGATAGAAGTGAGGCAGTTTTCCCAGTAGCTTATAGTGGCAGCTAGAGATTCGCATAGAGGGATGATGATCTGGACATCGTCTGCATAGATGTAAAATTTGAGGCCGAGTTCAGTGAGGTGATGGCAGAGGGGAAGGAGGTAGATGTTGAAAAGGGTAGAGGAGAGGGAGGAGCCTTGGGGGACACCTTGAGAGAGGGTGAAGTGTGTGGATTCGTGGTTTCCAATTTTTACAGAGAAACGTCTGTTTGACAGGTATGATTTGAACCAGAGGAGTGCCATGCCGGAGATGCCTATGTCTGCAAGACGGGAGATGAGGAGGTTGTGGCTTATGGTATCAAAAGCCGCCGATATATCGAGAAAGGCTATAAGATAGTTTTGTCCTTGGTCAAGGCCGGTGAGGAGTGAGTCAGTGAGTGAAAGTAAGAGGGTTTCGGTGTTAAGTTTTTTTCGGAAGCCGAATTGGGAGGAATGGAGGATATTATTTTCTTCGAGATAGTCCATAAGCTGGGTGTTTACTACTCTCTCTAGGATTTTTGCAATGAAGGGGAGATTTGAGATGGGTCGGTAGTTTGATGGGTCTTTGGGGTCCAAGGTGGGTTTCTTGATGAGGGGTTTGACAATGGCATGTTTTAGTGGGTCAGGGACAGAGCCGGATGCTAGGGAACAATTGATGACATCTGCTAGGGGTTTTGCTATGGTGTTAGGGATGGATAGTAGGGATTTGGTTGGTATGGTGTCAGATGGGTGGGATGCTGGTTTAATTTTTTTAAGGATGGATTCAATTTCCTTGGAAGAGGTAAGGTCGATGGTGAGGAGAGAACTTTTGGAAGGTTGTGGGGGTTGGTTATGAGATAGGGAGTTTGATAGGTGAGTGGTGATGTGGGGGAACCTAAGGAGGATGTTGGCAATTTTGTTGTGAAAGTACTGGGCTAGTTCTTGGCTTTTGGAGCTGGCTTCATCATCCGTGATGGGGAGGGTAATGGGTTTGGTGAGGGCTGTAACGTAAGAAAAAAGGACCTTGGGGTTGAATGTGTATTGGTGTATCTTGGTGGCGTAAAAGTCGCGTTTAGTTTTTTGAATGGTGAGGCGGTAGGAGTGTAGGAATGTTTTGTAGGATGCGGAGAGCTGCAGTGATGGGTTTTTGCGCCATGCTCTCTCTTTTTGTCTGTGAGTGAGTTTCATTTGATGTAGGTCTTTAGTGTACCAGGGCTTGTTGTTGGGTGATGGGGTGTGTTTGTGAGTGATGAGTGGGCATAGGGAGTTAGCTATGTCCAGGGAGAGTTTGCTCCTAGAATTGAGTGCAGTGTCAGGGGATGTGCAGTCAAGTTTGTTTAAGGAGTCCGTGAGGGCTGTGGAGAGCTCTTCAGAAGAGCAGGATTTGCGGAAAGAGAAAGAATTCTTTTGGGGCTGGTTGCGGGTAGGGGTTGTGTTTATGGAGAGGAGGGTTTCGATAAGGGAGTGGTCAGACCATGGTACGGGGGTGCATGAAGGTGGAGAGGGGATTTGAATGTTTGCGTTGATAAAAACAAGGTCTAGGGTGTGCCCTGCTTTGTGAGTGGATGTAGTTATAATTTGGGAGAAGCCTATGGCATGTAGGGCAGCTACGGGGGTGTCACAGGCAGGTGAGAGTGGAGAGGAGTCTACGTGGAGATTGAAATCTCCCAGTAGAATGGCTGGTTTTTCATTGTTGATGTTGTTCGATACTATTTCAATGAGGGGGGAGGGGTCGTGTTCAAGTAGGCCTGGGGGGGCGTATACGAGGCATACTTGCAAGTTGGTGGATTTGAATAGGCCAACTTCGAGCTTGGGGTGGGGACAGGTCTTGAAGGGCCTGAGGTTGAGGTTTTTTTTGGCTACTAGAAGTATTCCTCCACCTCTTTTTTTCAGTCTGGGCTGGGAGAAAATGTCATATGTGTGTATAGGGAGTTGGTTCAAGATCACGGTATCAGTGTCCCTGAGCCAGGTTTCGGTTATTGCAAATATGTCAGGTTTTTTGTCGTGGAGTAGGTCATTAAGGATGTGGCTTTTTTTGGCAAGGGATTGGGAGTTGATTAGCATGAGGAACAGTGTGGTGAGGCCAAGGAATTGGGTTATGGGGGAGATGAGGATGGGGAGAAGGGATTTACGATGGGTAGGAAGGTTCATGTGGAGGAAAGGAGGGGGTCTGTGTGCGGGGTGTTGAAGGTGGGGGATAGGGTAGGAGTTGTAGGGGGAGTAGACTTGAGGGGGCATGGTGAAAGGGGGAAATGAGTACCTGGCAGCGGGATATAGAGATCCAGAAAGGGAGGGGTAGGGGTGATGGCGGGGGTTATGTGAAGGGGTGGCACCCAGAGAGCGTGGGTGAGGTGGGTGGAGTGGGGAGAGATTCTTGGGGGCAGTAGTTTCAGTACAATACCATACAGAACAATGCAATGCAATCAAAAAGTAGCAGTAGGTTACAGTAGTTACAGTACAAAGCAGGTGGTTACGGTGCAGTTCAGTACAGTTGTCTAAGAGCAAAAGGAGTTTCAGTGCGGGTCAGAGACACATTCGCAACGGGTAATTCATACGGTTTCTAGGCGTTTCAGTAATGGAGGAGACATTAGTAACAGGTTATACATACAGTTCCAGTCGGTTTCAGGAGAGGAAGAAAATAGTCAATGGTTTGGGGGTCAAGTTCGCTGGGTTGGAAGTGGATATAACAGGATTAGAAAGGTTGCGGTTTACTGTCAGGTCCAGGAAGCTGTGGTTGGGTATCCAGTAGAGGTGGTCGTAGTGGTATGCCAAGTGTAGGCTGAAGAATAGGGCCAGGAGTCCGACGTGGAAAGGTGCGCCTGATCACAAGCAGGGGGCTGCCCTGGGGGCTGCACGAAGGGGCGCACAAAGGGGCGGGCTCCTTTGTCGCGCGACGCCTCGGGACGCACCTGCCTTTTGAGGGCCTTGCAGTCGCGTTGGTGAGGTAAGCAGGGGGCGGGCCTAGCTGTAGCAGACAGCCGAAATGGAAGGTACGTGCCCGCGTGGTCGGCGCGGGGGCCCAGCGACGGTAGGGCGAGATGAAGGCCTTACCCCGGTGGGTTCGTGCGCCGATCGCGCGGCCCCTCTCCCAGCTCCTACGGACGAGATTCGGCTGGGAATCGGACGGCAATCCGGCGAATGCGGTCTCCTGCGGTCGCGATGTCTGCCGGCGAAAGAGGCTGCCTCGGGACGCTCCTGCCTTTTGAGGGCCTTGCAGTCGCGTTGGTGAGGTAAGCAGGGGGCGGGCCTAGCTGTAGCAGACGGCCGAAATGGAAGGTACGTGCCCGCGTGGTCGGCGCGGGGGCCCAGCGACGGTAGGGCGAGATGAAGGCCTTACCCCGGTGGGTTCGTGCGCCGATCGCGCGGCCCCTCTCCCAGCTCCTACGGACGAGATTCGGCTGGGAATCGGACGGCGATCCGGCGAATGCGATGTCTGCCGGCGAAAGAGGCTGCCTCGGGACGCGCCTACCTTTTGAGGGCCTTGCAGTCGCGTTGGTGAGGTAAGCAGGGGGCGGGCCTAGCTGTAGCAGACGGCCGAAATGGAAGGTACGTGCCCGCGTGGTCGGCGCGGGGGCCCAGCGACGGTAGGGCGAGATGAAGGCCTTACCCCGGTGGGTTCGTGCGCCGATCGTGCAGCCCCTCTCCCAGCTCCTACGGACGAGATTTTCGCATGCGTTAAGGCGTTTTCGCATGAAAAAAATACCTTTAACCAATGCGAAAGCGCCATATCCCATAGGGTGATGCAAATTAGAAAAAGGGGAGGAGTTTGGGGTGGAATTTGTGCCCAAGTGGGCTGGCTTCATAATTTGTGAAGCCATATCGCATGGCTTTAATGCGTATTTTTAACTACACCTCTTTCATTTGCATAAAGCTGTGCGAGAGGGCTTTACCGCGTTATGCAATGTTTTTGAAAATGCCATTGTTAGTAGTTTTAAGCTCCTGGAGATCCAGCCTAGCTTTCAGGGCCCTTCTACAATGAGAGAGAGAGAGAGACAGGTAGAGAGTCCATCAAACTAGGTTGAGAGAACATTGCACAAATCTGATCTTTGTGTGAGTTTCCTCACTCTGAAGGTCATCAAATCTTCACAAGAGAGCACTGTTCTGTTTGTACATGTCACTTTGAATGTCAAAGTGGTCCCTAACCCCTACACTAATGCCTAAACCTCACCTCGAGTGACTAGGTAGGCCTCATATAGAGGTATAAGTACCTACCTAGTATAAGGGCATTATGGCTAGGCTTTGTCTCTCCCATCCCCCCACAGTGGTTGTAGGAGGGCCCTGATAGCTAGACTGAATCTCCAGCTTAAAATGGTCCCCCCCCCCCCCGTGGTTGTATGCAGGAAATACAACAATTCTGGCACTTATCACAAAGTGCAAAAAAGTTATCGCAGTTTACGCTAATACCTATGCAAGGGATAAACTCCCTATTACCATAAAACACGACCCTTTTCCTATCACATGTGATATTTAGTACATTTTGATAAATCCAGGACTAAGTTTGTTAATGTTAAATGATGAGGCAAAGATATTGATATCTTATCAATTTGTAATATAAATTATTTGTTATATTCTATGAGTTTAAATAAAAAGCTAAAAAAATAAAATAGCCTGTATATGAATACAGACTACTTATGTGCATATATGCTAATTTTCTGCACATAACGCCTTTGAAAATGTACTTGTGTAACTTATATGTCACCCTGTCCTATGCATGTAATTGTATGTTGCTAAAGTAAATATTCTCACCCACTTCTTTTTTCAGCCTTTCCACCTGGCAATCTCCCATTTGTTTCAAATCTCAGGATAGACTTCATACATCACTGCTCTGAACACAAAATTGTATGGAAGTTTGCAGTGTACAAGTTTTAGATAAAATAAATAAATCATTGCTGTCAACTTTATGAAAGATAGCAGACCTCCTTTCTTTGCCATATTAATTTTGATCCTAGTAATTTTGTCTGTAAACAGCTTCTTAGTCAAGCTTTCACTTCTTACAATGATATGCTATTTTTCAATCCCTTAAGCCCTCCTGATTGCTGATGTCATGGCCATGTCCTTGAAAGTTGTTTTTTAAATTCAGTAGACCTCTTCATATCCTTGTCAAACAGAATTTCAACATTGTTGAGGACCATCTGCATCAGGAGTTGATCTTTTTCAGAACTGAAAATATCCTTGATCCTTGGCCTTAGTTAGGATCTCCAACTAAGCTTACTTCCATACAGGTTCTTCAGCCTGCTGAGGTTCCCTTGCTGTGTGTCATTTCTTCTTTATCTCTGTTGTCATGTTCTTCTCTTCTCCATACCCACCCTCCTTTGACATCTACTTACTGGCCTACTATCAAGATCACTATTTCAACCAATGTCCCACTCACAATACCAAACCCAACAGTAGAACAAAAACTTGCAACTAAGACTAACTACCCAACACACACACACATAAATTTATTTATTTATATATATATTTTTTTATATACCGACATTCTTACATTAAAATGCAAATCATACCGGTTTACATAAAACAGAAAAAGCAGGAAAAAATATTTCCATAGTCAAATACAGATTTTAAATGCTTTAAATCCAATAGATAGGAGACAAATGGAAAAAAAAACAGAAAAAGAAAAGACAATCAACAAGAAGCCACACTCAGAAAACGCTCCTTGCAGCACTGAGAAATAGTGCACAGTAAATCAAGTCTTTTTTGAGGGGTTTGTGGTTTCCGATGATATTTAGCAGATCTTGTCTGGTCTTTTTAATGAACAACAAATTTTTAGTGTATTACAACACCATTACTGTGTGAAAACTGCATTTAACATATGGTAACAAACTAAAATATAGTGAATGTTATTTTTGCAAACTTACAGGGTCATTCTTTATACTGCGATGTGCCATTATCACGTGTGTTAGGGCCTTATCGCACGTGATATCAGCTGCATCGCAGCACTACAATTTAAATCAGGGGACGGGGGAGGAGTGTGGGCTGGGTTTGGGCGAGGTTATGGCCCAGCAGCGGTGTGGGCAATAATGTTTTCCACATTATTGCCAGCAATAACACGGGAAATAAACTTTTCCTATGGTGCTATAGGGGCTAAAGTGTGTGCCATACTTCCCACCCCCACCCCGTCCCATTTTTTCCTGAGGTTAATTATTTGTACATGCTTTTTTTTTTATTTTTTTTATTGAATCCCGGGGTTAATTATTTGTACATGCCTTTTTTTTTTAATTATTGTACTTTAGTACATTGGACATTTATATCTTTTGCTGCATCAGTATGATGTCTATTGCTTCTTAGTAGGGATGTGCAGAGGGTACGGATTTGTCCGATTCGGTATTCGTATTCATTGGTGGGCAAATTCATTGCATTCGTTCAATGGCACCCCAATACATTGATACGTGCATTCGTTTTCCGGTTCCCATTAAAGTCAATGGGGGAAGTATTTGCAGCCTATTTTTGGCTGCAGAATTGGGGTTTTCTTATCAATTTTGATGAAACATCTGGGGAGCGATCATCAGAACAACAAAAGAGCTCCAAGGTACTTAGACTGTGGCAAAGTGGCACCAAAGTGGCATGAATAGCCTAAGGTACTTTAAAGGGGCAAAGGGGTACCAGGAGTGGCAAGAGTGCTTTAATATAGGTGCAAAGCAGCAGCGAGTGTGTCAAAAACACACCACAGCTTCAAAAGAGAGCACCGATATCAGATGCATGAACCCTCGAAAGCAGCACGACAGGCAAAGCGGCAAGACAAGTGGCATCAACATCCTACAGCACAATGAAGGGGGAACACAGCAAGCAGAAAGACTAGCACCAACACACTGAGCAACTATGATAGTGGCCAGAACACCACATGGAGTTGAGTGAGTCATCTGGTGTATGGCAGCAAGGCGCAGAGGGTAAATACAGGCTGGCTACACCCTGGGAGAGTTCCCTTTCCTTTGTGCAGGAAAGGGTTCCCTAGAATGGGTTCGCTCCTAGAGTGGGGTGTTTCCGTTGGTGTCTAGTGAGCTCTCGCTGGTCTTTTAAAATCTGGTGGACGTAGCAGATATACAAATGAGAATTTTCAAGGCTGAGGTGGAGGAGGGTGCATGTGAACAGCGGTTCAACATGGGTCAGAGGGTAGATACAGGCTGGCTACACCTGGGGAGAGTTCCTTTTCCTTTGAGCTGGGAAGGACTCCGCGGAATGGGTTGGCCCCTAGAGTGGAGCATGAGCCTTCAAAGTGTGGTGACGTGGAGGAGGTCTCACTGTGAACAGTGGATCAAAATGGGTCAACAGGTACTAAGAGATAGGCTGCAATACTGGGGAGAGTTCCCTTTCCTTTGAGCGGGAAAGGACTACCCAGAATGTGTTGGCCTCTAGAGTGGATAATGGTATAAATTGTTAGGATTTAAGCATTTGCAAACAGATCAAGACTTCATAAGCAAGACAGAGGAAGTTCTGTTCTCTGCCCTGAAACTAAAGAAAACTGTTTGTTTTACTTAAGGATCCATGCTGTGAAGGATTACTAGTTTGAATTGCCAGAGACAGGTTTCCCTTTGCAACGAGGGTTCAGCCGTTAGGACTGGATATAAGGCCTGGACGAACAGGCACAGCAAAAGAGGACAGAGGTCAAGCCCACATAGGGACATAAGGCCTGGACGAACAGGCATAGCAATCAAGGACAGAGGTCAAGCCCACTTAGGGACATAAGGCCTAGACGAACAGGCACAGCAATCGAGGACAGAGGTCAAGCCCACTTAGGGACATAAGGCCTGGACAAACAGGCACAGCAATCGAGGACAGAGGTCAAGCCCACTTAGGGACATAAGGCCTGGATGTACAGGCACAGCAATAGAGGACAGAGTCAATCCCACGTAGGGACATAAGGCCTGGACGGACAGGCACAGCATTCGAGGATTTCCTTTGTGCAGGTATGTTGTGGTTTGACCTGTCACTTCTTCATGAACTGGTTCACTGCCAGAAGAAAATGGCATCTTTTTCATTTCTGAAAGATAATTCAACAGAGGATGCTTTTAGAGCAATAGAGACTGCCATTTGTGAAGCAAGAACTGAGCTGGAGATTATTTTTGAATATCCAGAAGCTATTAACTGTACTTATGCACTTCAGCTGATGACAAAGGAATATGAAGAGCTCTCAGAAATAAGAAAACCACTACTCAAGTCAAAATCTACAATATCAACCTATGTTGACTTTGTGGTTTACACAGTGCCTCTATAAACAATGGGAGCACAGAGGATGAACTAGAGTGCAACTACCACCAGTTTTCAATAGTACTTGAAACATTACTGTTGGCAAGGTCATGAAAAATATTGAGCATATGAAATATGCAAGGTCCAAACATCTTAAGTCAGCTTTTTATGTTCTTACATTCCAAATGTGGACGGACAGGCACAGCGTTAGAGGTCAGGCCCTTGTAGGGACATATGGCCTGGACAGTGGATGGACAGGCATAGAGTTTGAGGTCAGGCCCTTGTAGGGACGTATGGCCTGGACAGTGGACGGACAGGCACAGCATTTCAGGTCAGGCCCTTGTAGGGACGTACGGCCTGGACAGTGGACGAACAGGCACAGCGTTTCGGGTCAGATACATGTGCTGCAGTGCTTATATTATCTGGAGCATAGGAGGCAGTTTAAGCTGCTGCAAGGCTTTCAATTGCTTTGATTCATCTTGCCATTCACAGGGAAAATTTGGAAACCCAAGCAAAGGCATGTTTACTTTCAAAAACACTAGCAGTTCCATCAACTCTGGTGCCAGCCTTGAGCGGTGAGAGCTCATGATATCCCCTGTCATTGAAAAGACACGTTCACTGGGCACACTGGTTGGTGGACATGACATATATAGCTGAGCCACTTTGGCTAGGTGTGGCCAGACAGTGGACTTGTGTGCCCAATATGCCAGCGGATCTGTCTGCATGTTCTCTGATGGCTCTGAGAGATACCGTGTCACTGACAGCTGTGCTGGTGTCTCCTTTGCATGGGTGGGCTGAGAGTCAGTCATGCCAGCTGCTTTCTCTCTAGCCCATCGCACAACAGATGAATCTTTATGGGCAACATGCCTTTGGCGTTCTGAAGTGGAGGAGGAAGAGGAGGTACTATCTGTCGCTGACAGAGTGCTGCTCCTGCTTGGGCTAGCACAACTCTCTGAAGTGCCCGCTGTTTCCACCTCTGCTTCACGCCTAATCTGTCTCTGCCTATGGCGCTCCTGTTCATGGACTTTTGCTAACAGCAGGTCCTTCACCAATAAGAGACAAACGTACTGTAGGGTGAGTTTCCCTTTCACACGGGGATCACAGACTGTGGCGAGCATGTATGTGTTCTGTTCTGTTAAAGGCCTTAATCTCTCTTCCACCTGCTGCTGCAAAACGTCCAGACAATGCAGCACCTCAACTGTCATTCCCTCTTCCTGTTTAAAGGTCTCCAAATGTTCATCCAGGAAATTAACTATAGGGATGATGTCAGCCAAGGTGACACTTCTGGAACTCAGCTCCTCTGTGACATCCTTGAAGGGCTGCTTGATTTTTACCAGCTGACTCATGACTAACCAATCATGATGCCCTAGGGGATTCTGCACACCTATGTCCATTGTACCAGAAAGTTCATGAAGGGGTGGCTGCAGCTCCACTAACCTCTCAAGCATCATAAAGGTGGAATTCCACCGGGTGGCAATGTCTTGAATGAGATGCTTGTGAGGCATCTCCAAATCAGTCTGCTTTTGTCGGAGAACCTGCCCCGCCTTCACACTTCTGTGGATGTGTGCTGCTATGTTCTTGCACTTCTGTATTAACCTATGCAGGTATTCATTCTCTTGGTCATTGGAATCCAACCCCAGAGCTAACTTCACTACCAGGTGCAGAGTGTGTGCAAAACATCGGATGTTCTTATAGTGCCCGTCGTTTATTGCCTTAACCATGTTTGCACCATTGTCTGTGACAAAGAACCCTGCCTGAGGATTCCTGTCTTGCTGGTGTAGTTGCCAGCCCTCCAGCATCTGTTTGATGCATGCTAGAATATTGGCTGTGGTATGGGCCTGGTCCGTCAAGTGGGTGTGCAGTAAAGCCCACCTCCACCCTGATACTTGTTCAGTAATAGAGCTGCTGCCTGTCCCTGCCTCAGCCAGGTCCCACCAGTGTGCTGTCAGGGAAAGGTAAGAGTGTGCAGCATTCATGGCGGTCCAGATATCGCTGGTGAAATGCACTCTCCCCTCTGCCTTAGCTAGCAGCGCTTGCATGCGACTGCGACACTGCTTGTACAGGCTGGGGATGACCTTTCTGCTAAATGTGGTTCTGGAGGGGACTTTGTAATTTGGAACTATGACCTTCAGAAAATGCTTGAAACCCACATTCTCCACTAACTGCAAGGGCTGGTCATCAAGGGCAATCATTTCCCCAATGCTTCTGGTTACAACTTTTGAGGCTGCCTGCCTCCTACCCCGGGATAGCGTTACCGCACTCCACCCCATTTCCTCCATGGTGGGTTGTCGATTCTACCACATGTCAGGGGGTTGCTGGCCTGCCACCTGGCTGCTAGAAGGTGATGAGGGCGTAGGCTGACTCTGCTGCTTTTGAACCACTTTACGCTGCTTGGAAGGGGTCCCCTGACTGGTACTGCCACCATCCCCAGATGGTAGTACTGTTGTTGGGTGTTGCCTGTTCATATGATGCGTCATGCCAAAATTAGATAGATGTCCCATTTGCTGCCTCTGCTAATAGCCCTGCCACAGTAATTACACCGAGCAAAACGCGGGTCATCTGTCACTTTAAAGTGGTTCCAGATCGCAGATGTCTTTCGTGATCCTCCCTTCTCTAAAGCCTTGGGGGTGGATGCTGGCACTGGAGCTGAAGTAGTGGGTGCACCCTGAGAAGCAATGCCAGGGGCCTCAGTCACCCTCTGTGCCTGTGCTGACTGCTCTTCCTCCTCCTCATCAGTTTCATCTCTCCCCTGCTGCACTGAAGTGGAGGCTAAGACAGGACTAACTGATCCTCCTAAAGCTTCGTCAGCTATTACTTCTTCCGTTTCTGATGAGAATCCCACACAAGATGATTCTTCATCTGAATCAGAAGCAAACAGTGACTGTGCTACATTGTCAACGCTAAGTGTTAGTCGAGACTTCTGTCCCCCTGCTGCTTTTGGGTGTCGACATTTTGTCTGGCATGACTCAGCCTCCCTTTCCCTCACCTCCAAAACTACAGGGTCAGAAACAGGTGATGGCGATGCATCATGGTCAGATTTCATTTTTTTCTGGATGGAACTGCCTGCCTCTACAAAGAGTTTAGATTGCAACAGGTCCCTTTTTAACTTTAATGGGGGACTGGCACTAGTGCCTTTTGAAGTGCCTCCTCTGCCAGTCCCAATCACTTGACCAAATCTAGCTTTCCCTGACATTATGGATTGAATGTCACTGCCTAGTGCCTACTGGCTGCCCACTGTCACATCAGTGCCCAACCAAACCAAAAAAATGTCGATGTATCTAAGCCATATATCTGATATATATATATTTTTCCTCAAATGTTGCAACATAAAGGCAAGCTAAGCTAGGGGCCATGGTGGCGCCCATAGCTATGCCTTTCACCTGCTGATAACATTTTGAATCAAAAGAAAAATAATTTTATGTTACAGCTACACGAGCCAAATCTAACAAAAAAATCAGTCGGAACTCTTATTTTACCAGATCAGAGATTGATTGTAAGGCCGAATTTTAAAACCCCGGCGTGCAGAAATCCTGGGGTTTACAAGCATGGCCGGGACAATTTTCAAACCAGCCTGGCCAGGCGCATAAACCTCAGGACGCGTGTAAGTGCTGGGGTCTCAAAAGGGGGCAGTTCAGGGGCGGAGTGGGGTGGCCCAGGACAGAGCCATTCCTGAAGTAACTTGCAAAACAAAAGGTAACAAAAATTTTAAAAAAAGGGTTTTAGAGGGTGGGGAGGAAAGGGGGAAGGGAGGATAGGGTAGGGGGTAGGAAAATTCCCTCCCAGTCCATTCCTTAATTGGAGCATACTGAGAGGGAACTGCGGAAGGCCCCGATCTTGTTGCCGCGCGATTTTGCGATATTCCCCCTTCACCTTGCACAAGCCAGCGCGCACATTATAAAATCATGCATCCATGTGCGCGCGCTGGGTACTGCACGCGTGTTTTTTTTTTTTTTAAATCTACCCCTAAATGAGAATTACAACTTTCAAAGTCCAAACTGACAGGGTCATTAAACAAAATGCATTATGGCATTAATGCCATAACTCACAGGATAATGGTATCACACGGCGCAAATTTTGGGAAGAGGTTGGGATTAGGGAGGAGTTTGGGCGGGAATTATGAAAATGAGGGGTAATAACACCAGAAATAACCACCTTTTTTTCCTGGCATTAAGTTCTGAGATATGACCGAAATGGCAATAATGTAATTCGCAATACATTTTTAGAATTGCATTTCGGCCATTTCTGGGCTTGGGAGGGAAGAGGAGAAGGGAAGAGGGGAGTGGAATGGAGGGGGGGGGGGGGGGGGGGGGGGGGGAGAGCGCTTTTGGGGAGGCCTTCACAACTATTTATATGCCAATAGGAGGATCATCTAATAGCTCGAGGTGCAGTTTGGTGGTTTAGGGGGCAGTTTATCATGCAGACTGAGATGTACAAACAGCACAATACACCTCTGAAGATTTGACTTCATTTGGAGTGAGTAAAGATGAAGTGTTGTACTATGTTATCTCACCCTAGCTTGCTGGTACCCATGTTATGGAATCCATCAAGCTAGGGTGAGAGAACATAGTAGAAATTTCATCTTTATCTTTCCTCACTCCAAATGAAGTCAAATCTTCACTGAGGTGTACTGTGCTGTTTGTACATCTCACTCTGCATGATAAACTGGCCCCTAAACCACCACCACCACCACACCTCAAGCTACTAGATGACCCTTCTATTGGCATATAAATACTTGACAACTATGAAGGCTTTGTAGATAGTCTCTCTCTCTCAGCGCGAGATGCAAAATAGTAATTATCGAGGGGTGCAAAAAGTTTACCGCACCACACGATACTACCGAGGCGAAGTAGTATGTTATCGTGTGGTGCAGTAATTCTAAAATTTCCATTAACATGCCCCTTTTTCTTAATGCAGGCATTATCAACATGTTATCGTATTGTGCTAAATCCAAGGGTGAGTGATTTAATTCTGATGAGAGTTCAATTCAATACAATCCCCCGACAAGGCCATGTTTTGCCAGTGGGGCTGCATCAGGAGGGACCCACAACAGTATCTAGAAGCGAAATATAAATAATCAAAATCTTGTGAACAGGAGCTAAAATTGTATGGCTAGTAAACACTAACTGCTGTGCAGTGACAGTATTAGATAAATAAAACTACTCAAAGACCTTAAAATATGAGACATACACAGAAAACATTGACATATAAAAACACATTAGAAAGTTTACTAGAGCTAGAAACAAAATAAGGTTTAACATAGAAAAACAAATTAATGTAAGCAAGAAGACTGGTTGTTAAGAAACAAACATTTATGAAAAAATATAAGTAAAACTGAAGAGGCCCTAGAGCAAGGATTAACAAAACAAAGGTAGGGTAAAACAATTTTAACAGAAATCAAACGGCTCTATTGTAGTCGCTCCCAAAGCTGTTAGATATGTTTTTCAATGCGCTGGGCTACAGCTAAGCACATCTGAATGTTTAACTCCGTATTTAAATTCTTCTTACCTGCACCACTCTATGGCTCAGCACACAATGCACCAGCCTCAAACCAAGCAGACCACAGTTCAGAGCTGGCCAGAACACCTTTCACCCCGACATAACCAATGCTTCTCATTCCTAGCTTCTTCCACTTTATGAAGCAGAAAAACTCCTTGCTGTTGACCATGGGTGTCACACATACAGAATTTGGGCCACAGGTTTTGTTTTGTTTTTTGACAACACACTGTCTCATCACCCACACAAAAATCAGCCATGCTCACCTCTGCAAACCATCTCGTTTCCTTCTCTGGCCCCGCTGAACCATCTCCCTCAGGAAGCAAGTTAGTACTGGTCCTGCCTGTGGTGGTCCCAAGGGCAAGCTGTAAAGGAGTGCAGGACACAGATTGAACAAACATGTGTTTCCAAGGCCCTGCTTTCCATACCAAAGCCAGGAGGAGATGCGGCAACCAGAGCCTGGGATTTCGGATTAGCTTAGTTTATGGCCTGTGCTCCTTCACAACTTGCTGCTTCCGCTGCTCTTGGGACAAAGACTGGCCAGGAAGCAGGTCCATGGGAGCAATGGGGAAAGGGAGATAGAGTTTCAAGGGAGGGGTAGGGGAAGGAGGAACGATGGTAATGTGGCCCACCCAATCTAATATTTTGATTTAAATGACCCTTGTGACCAGCTAATTTTGATATCCTTGTTCTTGGTCCAGCTTTGTTGTAAAGCACTGAAGTAGCTGAATACTACTATAAAGCTTAACCATAGATTTTTCATACCTCTGGGGGATTTTGTTCATGCGTCTCACTCAGCTCAGAGCTTGATTTGTTTTGCCTACAAGAGGTTACGGTGACATTCTTGAGCAGATCTTTATTCAGATGGATCATGGGTTTTCACAATGCAGTAGCAGGAAATTTTGGCCTTCCACGAGTGACATTTTGTGTCTACAGCAGGGCATGAAAATGCTGCCATGCTTTGATATCATTACCATAAACTTAGATTGTGAGCCTTCTGGGGACAGGGAAGTACCAACAATACCTGAATGTAATATACTTTGCAGTGCCTGAAAGGCGGGTTATAAATAAACTAAATAAATAAATAAATGACCACCATTAAACAAATTGAGATTTTAAACAGTTGACAAAAATAAAAGCAAAGTAAGGAAAACAGAAATAAGAGTAAATCATATGAAGTTTATGTGACCTCTCCCTCCTTTCTCCTCTTCAGTGTCTTCTCCCCCTTCTGCACCTGCCGACTGTGCTAGCAAAATGTGTTTCTGTTTACTATCTCTGAGTCATCAGGCACTGGCGGCACTTTTATGAGCTGGCTCAGAGATAGTACACAGAGGTATGGAGCCAGTGGCAGAAGCAATGAGGGGTAGAGGGTGGATTCTGTGGCAAGTGAGTGATTCTGCTGAAGTCTGTGTGACACTGAAAAGCTGAGGACACTGCTCATAAAGCCTACTTGCACTGGTGCTCTGATGGGTTTTCTCCACTGGCTCTGGCTTCTTCCAAAACATGCCTCCTTTGTTGGAAAGTCAGGGAGAAAGATAGGGGCTGCATGCCTCAAAATGATAAACACTAGATGTCTCTGGAATGTTCAGCATCCCTCTCTGCAAACTGCAGTGAAATCAATGTACAACTCCAAAAACGAAAGTGAAAATACTTAATACAAATCAAATCAGTTGAAAAAATGTATTAGCATACAATATTAAAATTATCTGTTTTGCTTTCATAAAGTAAATTTCTCACTGACATAACACAACATATGTTGTACATCAGGGAAACTAAATAACTTTCCAAAAATCATATAACAGAAAAGATATAAAAAGCAGACACCAATCATGGACTACTACTATTCACAGCATGAAAATTCCCTCATATTCTTTTATTACACAACAAAACTTTATATAGTCATACTTTATTTTTAAAATTATACTGTATCATGAATTTATAAAGGTATCACTGGAGATGATCAAGAAAGACTCCCAAATATAAAGAAAATATTACTTGCTGAAACCATAGAAGGAATGGAGCCAGCAACAGATAAGCCACTAATTGCATAAAGTTTAACAGACTAGTGCTATCCTAAACAGAAAGCATTTATGATTTTCCAGAAGCCGAAACTCAATATTCTTGGCAATACTGTAGTTTGTCTAAAGCTGTGGAGCAGTAAGAGAGACCTGAGCTCAATTATTATAAACCATATCCAGTTTTTTTGTTGTTTTTTTTAAGGCACACAGTGATGCTGGGATGAAAAGTGAGCGTTACCACTACTTATGAACACAGAAGAACATATCAATTCATACGGTTTTCTTCTACTATACACCAGGGGAGGAATTTTGGATGATCAAAGGCCACAAACAACTAGTAGATCTCATTTTCTAATACATGAAAGCCAGATTACTGACGACATCTGTACCAGACTATTATACTGCATAGGATTCTCTCTATGCTACGCTCTTGCTCAGTAATTCAGCATATAAACTTATCCGTGTCAGTGGTGACCCTCAGAAATGCTCAGATTTGTTGAAAATTTGTCAGTGACCAGAGTCTTCTTTACTGGTATGCTGCTACCTTCTACACTTCTGTGCTGGGAACTGACTGGTCCAATAAAGAAAAAAAAAGTTTGTTCTTTTAATTCCTCCTCTCCTGGCATATAATGTTTGAAAAAAAATGCCTATCACATCAAATTAAGGGCCTCATCATAATTATAGCATTTAAATATTTTGTCAGCCTGGTTATGATTTTGTATGCTTGTACAAACCATCAGAATGACACCAGGAATTGACCAATTTTCTCATAGTTTACCAATGATTTCATAATAGATTTATGGTGGTCTTAATCTGTAAGGATATTATGGATCATAATAAATGCTCTGAAATATAATTACCTACTTAGATTAATTGAGCATTACTGAGATAGGTATAATTTAGTCAGGGATATTCAATTTCAGTTTTTATTTTATGCTTCCCAGGAATTTAACAGTGTTTATTACAACAAGAACACAAAGATTTACCTGGAAAAATAGTGAATCATTTTTTCACTTATTTCTCCAATGATAACCACCACTGAAATTTCCAGGAAAAATAAAATAAAAAGTGGAAATGAAGATTCCTAAATAAAGTTCATAATCATCACTGATTGGTTTAATTTGAAAAAGGATCCTATTCTGCTAAATAAAAATTTATATGAAAACCTAGCTACATTTCCTTGCCCCCCCCCCCCAATAAAAAAAACTATTAAATAATGTGGCAGAATGCGCAAGTACTCATGGCAAGAATGCCGAAATGCAAAGATCTGTGTACTACTGGGATAGACGAGAAGTTATTTCATAATTTAATTAATTTGGCAATCTTAAAAACTGATGACCCTTAACCAATTATAATTTGGAACAGGTGGAAGGTGGTGAACTGCAGTGAACCTCTTGCAACCAGTTGATGAGGATTTCATTGAGTGCTGCTGGCCTGTAAAAGAAAAAAAGAATAAGCTCTGTAATATATATGTTTTTTGTTTTTTTTAGTATTCCCTATTTTTCCCTCATTGCGAGCCTCCCACTTCAGATGGTATGCCCAAGACACAT
Organism: Rhinatrema bivittatum; assembly: GCF_901001135.1. Classification (NCBI taxonomy): domain Eukaryota; kingdom Metazoa; phylum Chordata; class Amphibia; order Gymnophiona; family Rhinatrematidae; genus Rhinatrema; species Rhinatrema bivittatum. The sequence goes on along the minus strand of NC_042617.1, from coordinate 517,113,807 downwards.
ACGTGCCTTCACTGGCCAACAGGCTAATGGGAAGTTTCCTCCAAAACCTCCCCTCTGCTGTTAAGTGTGGCCATGCGGTAACAGCCACCATTCCTCCCTTACTGGGATCAAGCCTGTAACTACTGTGGTGTTCCTGACCCTAGCTGCTCAAGAGAAACTTGAGTCTTGATGCTGCTGCAACATGAGCAACAGGGATGGGCCAACTCACCATTTTTAGTTTACAAAATGAAATCATTATCTTCTAAGTACAGAGGCAAAACATACGAAATTCAATGTCACAAAGAGAAAAGACTTGGCAAGAAAAATGTGTTCCTGAGTTGGAAATATTTCCTTCACCACTTCATCTGAATTATACAGTATATCAATATTTCCCAGTAATATCACACTAAAGTTTTTTTTTGTTGTTGTTTAATTGTATTCTTAAAATGTCAGATCAGTTGTGCTTTGCTGTTCCCTCATTCTAAGAATATATTTGAGGCCATTGTTAAATTAAATAACCTTTCACTTTCAAACATGTTTCTGTTTACAGATACTTCTAAAGATCTTCTTCTTAGATTTGACTTAGGTCTCACCAAATCTCATGAAACCCCCCCCCCCCCCCCACCCCCAAAAGAACCATTAATACCCTTGAGGACATTCAGACCCCATTAAAAGTCAATACTGGTGTAACTTTTGGGTTCTTTTGAACCCCAACCTAATTACCCAATAAACAGTACTAAAGAACGCTGGAAAACATGATTCATTTTAACATTAAACATTTTTAGTAAAAAGAAAAAACAAAAATATTTTTTCCATGAAAACACAATTTTATTTTTCAGAGACCCAATTTTTAAAGTTATCCAGGTAAGCAACTTAGGGCCTTATTCATTAAGCTTTTTTTCCCCCATTGACAAAGAATGGGGAAAAAGCCTTAGGGGTAGATTTTAAAATGGTGCACGTGCAAGTTATAAAATCAGGGGTCGGCGCGCGCAAGGGGGTGCACAATTGTGCACCTTGTGCGCACCGAGCCGCGCTGCCTTCCCTTGTTCCCTTTGAAATCAGAGCGGCCTGAGAGGGAACTTCCCTTCCCCCTAGCCTGACCTTCCCACCCCTTCTCTCCCCCCCCCCCCCCCCCCCCCCCGGCTGTACTCTAACCCCCCCTTAACCTTTATTTTACCTTTTGTGCCTGACTCTAGGCCGGCACGCGATCCCCGGCACAGCAGCCAATATGGCTGCTGTGCCAGAAGCCTGACCCCGCCCCTTTAGTAAAGCCCCGGGACTTACATGGCGTGCATAACCTTTTAAAATCTGGCCCTTAATGAATTAGGCTCTTAGTCAGATATAATATCTAAGTTACAATGGATATTCAGTAGCACAGTAGCACGGTTATGCCACTGAATATCTGCACAGAAGTTGCTATTTAGCAGAATAAGTTATATCCGGCTAAGTGAGACCTGCTCTAACTTATCCAATTAACTTAATGGATAAGAGCGAATATCGCTACTTAACCAGTTAGGTTAACTAGATAAAAGAACATCACCTTGATCAGCCCACTGTCCACCCACAACTTATCTGGCTATTCAGATAGCCAGATAAGGGACTTATCAGGCTATGTAGTGGCTGCTGAACATAACCGGATACTCAGCAGCCATTACATAGCTGGATAAGTCGTACTTATTTGGCTATCTAGTGCTAAATACGTTTTGAATACTGGGCCCTATAAAATTAGGAACAAAAAAGTCCCTTTTTCTCAGAAACTCTATTTTCAATAACTCAGAATAAGTATTAAGATAAACGCATCAACACAAACTTTTTTCACTGAACACAGACAGAACACAGCTTTATGGTAGTTACTGTATGTGCTCGCCTCGCCTTTTGCAGTCCTCACTTTTTTGAGATTTGCAGTCTGCTGCTCTGACATAGCCAACACAACATGTTCTTTTAACCTTAATAAGTGCAGTCGTGGATACTGGCATTATGTAGTCCAATGCAATCAGTGCAGTTCTGATAGGCCTGGTCAGATTATCAGTATTTTGTAGTCTTCATTTGGTCAGTCCAGCAATCAGTTGCTCTCCCATCTAAGGAATAGGGGGCCATCCTTATCGAGGTAATCTGCTGTTCCAAGCAGGATGATCTCATTCAAAGCAAGCTGGCAATTTCACCAACATCAATCCAATTGGAAAACATTATCATTGCCCACTTGCTTATTTTCTGTTTGTAAATAGTCATATGTACTAAGTGTTCCAGATAGTCCATCTCACCTTTCCTCTCCAACTGGTTTTCTTTCCTGTCCAAATGCAGTCGTGTCATACAGCATGGTTGAAAGAACAACATTACTGCTTTAGAGTTTTTAGGCAAATACAAGACTAAGGTCTCCATCATAAATAAAGATGATTAAGACTATCTTTTGGGATCAGGCTGCATTTCCTTTGGAATGTCAGCCTTGTTTTTTCTGATGGTGCCCAGGTAGACTGTATTTTCACTTAGCAATTTTTCCACTAAGTCTGTGCTGGAGAAGAAGTTATCATCCACAACATTCTTTCCTTCATGATCTGTACCAAAGCTGAACAGGTGTTTGTACAACATGACTACCTTACTACTGTTGGTGCTGTTTTTTTCCAGCTGCTTCCCCAAGTAGATACCCTCATTCATGAGATACAATATTGCCACATCACAGCACCACCAAATTTTGATTTTCATACTGTGAAGCCTTGCTAGGCTTAAACTGTCTAAAGGGGCAAATTCCTCAGATATACCAGTTGCTAGTCTACAGTGTGGTGCATCTCTGGCACATACCACAAACAGTGTCCACATACCATGGAAGGCAGCTAATTTGTTCACAGTTCTCCTTTGCTCCTACTAACTTCATTACCAAAATGTCTGTGCACTGCTATTTGTTGGAATCTTTTCAAACTCACTGTAGCACGAAAGAAGGAATGACCTGTGTGTGGAGAACACAACCCTTTCAGGAGTTTGTGGCCTCCATAGAACAAGTCACACAAATAGAGGAGGCCTATATATTCTTTCAGTTCAACAGCATCCACCTGCTTCCATGTTTTTATGTCATCAGAATGACTGTCGTTTTACTCCCTGAAATTATGCTTTGCCTCCTATTTTGTTTCTCACACAATTATTGGCAAACTACTGTTAGACATAATTAGGCCAGTAGGGAAAGCTACCACTTATTCTTGGGAGTGAGCAACAAGGAACTGGATCTACTCCTTGAGATCTGCCAAGTACGTTCTAATGACCCAGACTGGCAACTGTTGGACAAAAGATGCTGGGGTCGATGGACTGACCCAGCATGGTACTTTTTTTTTCTTAAATATTTATTTATACCATATATCAAATGCCATTCAAAAATAACTTGAAATAAATATTTTGTATATTTCTGCAAAAATAAGAGAAATTTTAAATCAAATATCCTGTCAACACTAAAGTCTACCATAATTGAGGACCAATGCCACAAAACAAAGAAAACTAATTAAAATAAAAGGACAACAGCAAGTGCAGTAAACTCCTAATGGAAGAATACCAGATCTTAACAAAACTGTCTTCGGCTCTTCAGTGTTTCATTGGATACATGCAGAAAAACCCTGCATTTTAACTTCAAAAATTGCTCTTCCCAATATTTTAAAAAAGTGTTTAAACAGCCAGTGCCTATCTGGATCAACACCCAAAGTTACAATCAGCAGTGCATGAAGAACCAACTTCTCATCTGATGTTTCCAGAAGGGCAGTAAAATTCAAACTGCCCTCAGATATTAATATGTATTCAATCTTTGTTTTCATTCATTTTGGAACATAAATAGCTCTCACAATTGGTGGTATTGACTGAGCAGGAACTTTGAGAATTTCTATCAAATAATGCTTGAACATCATGAGGTAATTTTTGATATGATGTTTGCATACTAATGCCGGTATATAAAAGTTTTAAATAAATAAATAAATAAATAAAAATAAAATAAAGATGTACAAACATTCAAAGAGCAAGGAAGGGAGGGTTCAAGATGGCAAGCAGGCAGCCTGTAGCTGTGAGAGGGAGCAAGACAATTAATTAGTTGTTTCTATCAAGAGGAAAGAGAAACTAAGAACTTACCCTGAAGCATAGTTGCCAGTGGATGGCCTTGGACTAGTTTGTTGCCTATGTCTTGCAGCTTGTGCACTCAGATAGTGGAGAGATGTAAGAGATGGAATTTGTCTCTGTCTCTCCTAAGGCATCTTTGAGCTCCAATGGGAGATCTCCCCCTCGTCCTCAGCTGTTGGCAGAGGCCAGTAATATCTTGTTGGGAACATCATTGCGGCCTGATAATGCAGCACTGTTGGTGCTAAAAGTCTGGATGGATGCCGGCAACACTGCTTGAGTGTTTGGAGTGGAAGCTCTATCAGATTCTTTGAATCAGGGTATAAGAGAACTCATGGTGGAGGAAAATCAATATGAGGTAGGACTTTTTAATGTTGGTATGAATGAAGGAAGAAATGATGAGAACTTAGCTGCAGTAGTGTATCTTTCCTTATCCCCCACCCCAATAAAGTTTGTTTTGACTCCTTTGCCAAAACACCCTCAGATGCTTCCCTGGGGCAAGTCTGAGCCATGGTATCCCACATGGAGGCCTCCCTCACAGGATGTGTGTTTCAACTTTGTGAACTTACATAAGTAGCCTCAGAAAAAATTTCTCTCTCAAGGTAAACTTTTGCTTAAAAAAGGCAAAGGCCTTGCAAAATGTGAAAAGAATATCAAAGCTTTGTTGGCTACACATTCAGCACTTACTCAAGATAGCCAGGATTTACATAAGTTGGAGATATAGAAAAATCAAGCTAGGAGAAGAATTTTATGTTTGATTAATTTTCCTAAGTCTTCTAGGATCTCCCCGCTGAATATGTTAAAGAAGTATTTCTTGATGTTCTGAAATATCCCTTAGAAGCTTTCGTACCTGTGGCCAAATTTACTATCTTCTGACTAGAAAGAAGATTCAAGGAGGTGGAATAATGCAGAGAATAATTTGACCCTTGGAAAGCTTCAATTGACGGCTTTGTTGGAGTCACCGCATAACCTTTCGCTCACAAGAGCAACCCTTTTTGTTTCCTTTGTCCTGGAAGCTATAGGGATTGGGCCTTTAAGTCTTTTCTCCAGAACAGGGATGCTGAATTCATGATGTTAATATCAAGGTTTTCCCAGACATTAGTAGATGGATCCAGGAAAAGTGTAAAACTTTGTGGAATTTAGACAAACTACTAAGGGGATGGGTGCTGATTTCTTTTTTAAATTTCCTGCTAAAAGTTTGATTAAATATCAGAGGCACTTATGTATTTTATGATCCCACACAATTTAGGAGATTTACAGAGGGTAGAGCAGCTAGTAGGATCATGGCTTCATTGGTGGAGGGTTGTGGTTAAATTGTTCCTTGATTACCCACCTTCAAATTTTTCACAAATCCATACCTCTTTTTATTATAGACTTGAGTTTCTTCCTGGTTATTTATTAGTTTTTTCTTTTTTTTTACTTCAGATTTAATATTTATATTTGTATGAGTCCAGGAAGATTGATTTCCTATCAAAAGTTTTTTTTCTTCCTGTTTCTATGTCATAAAATCTATAAATAAAAAGTTACACACCCATTCAAAGAAAGATGATAATGAAACTTTGATGGCAAAGGTTACACTGAGTTCAGACAAGATTAGTAGATCTGAGGCAGAAAAGCAAGATGTTTTCTGCAAAAAGGTGTTCTGAGCAACAATGAACACATCCTGAACTACAGATTACCTATAAAAAGAATGCGGAGGCATTTTTGGAACCAGACAAATACGTTAAATTGGAAAACCCATTCAGGTGACAGCTCAGCTGGACTCCCTGCAAGAGTCCATGTGCACCCTGCCAGTTTTTCCAAGTGCAGAGGCCAAACCATTTATAGTAATCAAATGAGATTTGATGGCATTGTGTACTGGGGAGTAAATGACAAATCTAAAGGAACATAATTTTAAAAACAAAACTGTTTTTGTGGGATCTGAATGCCCCCCATAACCTGCAGTTAGGGTTAAATAGTTTACAGTTAGACTTTTAACCCAAGGGCTTGAGTAACATTCTTCATCATAGAAGCCTGATAAATGAACACTATGGGGGAAATGTCAGAAGGCTCACACAGCTACAAAGTCAATGAGCACTTTGTACTTGCTCACCATGATGCTAACATTCAAAGGGAAGCTTTTTTGATAGTTTTCCTTTGAAAATAGACTATGGGTACAAAGTACCTGTGGACTTGGCACCTGTTTTTTCTGCTGGTAACATTTTGCTGGAAAACAATGTGCTTAGAGTTAAAAATCAAATCTATGCATGATGTTTCCCTATCCCATCATCCTTCTGACCTTGGGAATGCCTCCCCTCAATCTGCTAAAAGTAATTGTACCCTGGAAGTACGCAGATACTTTTAGCCAGCAGGGAAGGGCAATTTACCCAGGTATATGGATTTGAAAAATCACCCTTATATTATCTGATCCATTCTTGGTTTCATTAAATACAACAGAGATGGTATCTAGGATAACCAAACACCTCTGCATTTGGTAAAAAAGACCAAAAACCAAAAAATGTTTTCTAAGTAAACTGACTAGTTTTTTTTGTTTCTCATTAAAAAATGCATGCAGTTCAATATATTCAATCAGTTTTTATGACATCTCTATTACTTAAAAAATGTTCCTGAAAATTGCTTTTTGTTTAGAACATTTAATTACAATTTATTACAATATCACTTAAGTAATATGTGCAGCAGCTTTTTGAACTGATATGCAATATTTCAAAAGGATATACATCACCATGATAGGTTATTGGTGTTATACACATGTATAGACAGTACTTCAATCAGGTTAACAGATATAGATTATTTCTCTCACTAGCATCATAATTTCAGAACTAGTCTGATTCATTTCATACTGCAATACTAAGTCCAAATTACACTTCTAATAAATGTCACACTCCTTTCCAGCAAATCTATTAATATGCAGACAAATCAGTCTGGATGCATGGGGTTAATTTTCAAATAGGGCAAGAGCGCCTAATTTAGCTAGCCAGATTTTGGCTGGCTACATTAAGCACATTTTCAGCCAAACCTGGGTGCCTAGGCTTGCATCTAAATATGAGCCTAGACAGCCACCATGAAAGACTGGACCTGGCATCCTCAGGCAACACTAAAGGAAGCTGAAATTCTTCCAATGGCAGATTCCAATGGGATAACAGAACCCTCTGCAAAGGACGCATGTGAGCAAAAGCCTACTCTTCTAACTCCAGTGTAGATGTCATGGAACCCAGGACCTGCAGTTAATCCCAGAGACACAACAGGTGCAGAAGCCAAAGAACCAGACTCTGCAACTTGTGAGGTCTTTTTCTGACATCAGAAACACCTTCCCCAACCAGGTATCACATCGGACCCGTGGGTTCTGGAGGTGATAAGAGTTGGCTACACCCTAGAATATTCTCGGCCGCTCAGGGACACCCTTTGTAGTCTCCCACTGCATTTCCCTCTCCGAGCAAGAGGCAGTGCAGGACTCCAAAGACTGGGTCAGCCTCATAACACTCTGCGAACTTCACCACACAGCCCAATGACTGCAGAAGCTGCATTACCCGCTGGACTGAGTGACCACACTCCACCTCCGACTTCGCCCATATCAGCCAATCGTCCAAATATGGTGAACCAGGATACCTTCCTTCCTTCCTGAGAGACACCGCCACTACCACCATCACCTTTGTGAACATGCGTAGTGCTGTCACCAACTCAAAACTGGAAATGTTCTCCCAGGACCATGAACCTTAAAAGCTTCTGGTGTTCGATCCAAATAGGGATATGAAGATAGGCTTCTGACAAGTCCATCAATGCTAGAAACTCCCCTTTGCGCACCGCCGCTATCACTGTGCGCAACGTCTCCATCCAAAAATGCGGCATCCGAAGGGAAGCATTTATCTTCTGCAGATCAAGAATGGGCCGAAAGGACCTATCTTTCTTCTGCATCACAAAGTACACGGAATACCTGCCCTCTCTCCTGAGGAACCACCGAAACAATGGCATGCAGAAGTTGCAGCCGATGTAGTGTCCTGCACTGCCTCTTGCTCGGAGAGAGAAATGCAGTGGGAGACTACAAAGGTGTCCCTGAGCGGCCGAGAACATTCTAGGGTGTAGCCAACTCTTATCACCTCCAGAACCCATGGGTCCGATGTGATTCTGGTCCACGCCTCATCAAAGAGAGACAGCCTCCCTCCAATCACTTCTGGGGAGAAGCGGACCAACATACCTTCATTGCCTAATCTTGTTTCTGCCCCCTCCTTGGGAACCATTGTCTCTCAGGGACCTGCGCAGACTCTGAAAGGGCTGCTGCCTGCCAGAACTCTGCTTCTGCACTGTTGGAGCAGGGATCCGGCCCGTGTGAAATCTCCTAGCCTCTAGAAAACGGGCTTGCAGAGGAAAGGAAATTACCTGTCCTCAGGTAATTTATTGCCCTTCGACTCTCTCAACTGCTTCACGAGCTGCTCTAAGTCCTCCCCAAATAGTAACTTCCCTTTGAAGAGGAGGTGCGACTGCTGAACTTAGACCATATGTCCGCTGACCAATTTCACAGCCACAGGAGCCTGCACTGCCACCAAAGAGACCAAACGTCTAGGAGAAATTTGGAGCATGTCTTACAGAGCATCAGCCACACAGGCCACCCCCGCCTCTATGTGGTCCACCTGTGCTGCGTCAGATGCCACTCCTGAATGCTTGTCATGTGCTTTCTGCACCCAAGACAAGCAGGCTCTCTGCATCAAAGTTCTGCACATCGCTGCCCGAAGAGTCAAAGCTGAGATTTCAAACAGCCGCTTGAGCAGAATCTCCAGCTTCCTGTCCTGGACATCCTTGAGGGCCACCGCTCCCGTTACCGGGATGGTCATTTTTTTTTGGTAACCGTAGACACGCTGCATCTACCTTGGGAATTCCCCACGCCTCCAAGGTCTGCTCTGGCAAGGGATAATAGCTTTCCCATAGCCCTTGCTACCTTCACGCTCGCTTCGGGAAATTCCCACTTCTGATCTACCAACTTCTTTACCTGCTTTGGCAATGGGAAAGCTGTAGGGGGGGGGGTCCCCGCAATCCCTCTAGGAGAGGGTTCACCCCTTCCTTATCCGAATCCTCCTAGGCAGCTTTAAACCTGAGCTCCTCCAGCACTTGGGGAATCAATGGACCCAGTTCGTCCCTTCAGAACAGCCAGACCACTCATGGATAACCCCCCTTCTGTGACTGAAACTGCATCCGGATCTTGGGCATCCGGATCCTGCATTGGATCCCAGTCAGGATCCTGCAACGGAATCCCCAGGGCACCAACAGGGTCCTTGTCTGGCCCCACTGGACCCTCTTGCAGCTGATCAGGATCATCCTTACTCTCCAATAAATCCTCCTCTTCCGGGGCTCAGCCGAATCTCAACATGTGCAGGATCCCTCCTGACTCCACTGGCCCTCTAGTCTTCTTGGCCATCTGGGACTTCTTAGGTAAGGGACTTAGGTGGAAAATGCCTCCGGGTCCGAGGAGGAAGAGTCCTGATCCGCTACCTCTTGAGCCTCTCCCTTTTCCTTGCCCCCAGCAGGGTCCTTTCCCACAGGAAAAAGCATGGGAGGGGAATCCCAGGGCTCAGAAATGGCAGTCTGCACTTCAGCATGTTCTGCCAAAATGGCCGCTGGCTTCTCTGTCGCCCGCAAAGTCACCAGAGCTATCCCAGCTCCCATTGCATTTTTGCTGGCCTCCGGGGATCTCTCCGAGGTCCCCCCCCAAGGTGCAATATTGACAAAACGACGCTGAATCGAGCCGAACCCACTTCAAACCGCAGCCGCGACAAACTTTGTCGTGCTGTGTGGGAGCCGGCATGTTGGTTCAGTCGGGCCTAACAGCAGCTACAGACGCAGAGCGTTCCCAGATGTTGTCCCAGTGCTGAAATACTCAGCACCTGGCTCCGACAAGCAAAGGCACTTCGGTCTGCTCCTTCCTGCCTGCCTCCTTCCTGGCAGAAAAACACAACACTTACCACTACCTCAGCCCTGCCTCTCCTTTTCCCTTGCTCTTTACCGCCCTTTTATTTATTTATTTATTTATTTGTTTTTGCGAGGCATACCTTAACTACCTGAAAGCAAAAAAGGGAAGAGAAGAGAAGAATGTCCCTGCTTCTGGAGGCCATAAGCTAAGGAGACAGAGGGAGTGAAGGGCCCAGAGGGGGTGAAGGAACCAGGACCCCTGGCTATCAACCCCACCCTGCCAAGAAGGCCCAAGTCAAGCCGAGGGTTACTAACCCCCCTCTGCTTGCCCTGCTCCACCCAAGGGATGGCCCATGAAGGAACCCAACACCTCGGGGAGCCGAATCTTCTTCCTAACTTTCTCTCTCTTTTTTTTTTTTTTTAAACTCCAAACTGCAGGTCTGCACCTCTACCATCTGCTAGAAACAGAGAAATACTGGGGGACTGCAGGTGGCACTCTCAGTTATGTAGCAGTGCCTCAAAGGTTTGTTCTCTGCCTCCATCTGCTGGTCGAGATGCATAAACCTACTCGTCCGGACTGATCTGGGGTACGAACAGGAATGCTGATTAGTAAACAGGCTCCTTTATGCATTCTGTTTCAAAAACTGCTCCATATGCTAAATGCAATATTAGAAGCCATCAACATTATCTGTCAACCAATTAATTTCCTTAGATGAATCTAGCAGAAGATTTCATTGTGAAAACACTCATTAATGAATGTCCTTTGCAACTCAGTAAGAAATGATTTACAGTGCTAAGTAAGCAAGTGTTAGTACCTTTCCATCTGAGTCCAGTGCCCACACTCTTCAATATGGCCCCTTTTGAGCTGTGGAATCTAAAACACAGATAAAATCTTATTTGAACTAAATGAATAATGGTAGGCATGCCTTTAACATATTCTCACAAATATGCTATTTTGTGCTTAAAATATGTAAACAAAAAAAACACAACTCACAAATACTGCTAAAAACCTTGCAAAAGTAAGTAAAATGTAATCTTTCATCATAAACATTCTCATATTCATTAAGGTTATGATACTGTTAGCATTAAATCATGATAAGATATGTCATTGATACAGTTTACTCTTCAAAGAAGCAATATACCTACATTCCCTCAAAATATCCAACTTGACTGTTTTTGGCTCTGTTCCTCCCTCTGTTGCATTTAATTCAAAGTTTCCGTTTTTAATTTGTTAGATTTTTTTTTTTTTTACTTCCTATCCTTTATAATTGTTTGGAATAAAAATTGTGCATGTTTCCTTTCATTATTCGCTGGCCACTTATGGGTAATACTTTGAAATCAGAGCTTCAATTAGCTGCTGTAAAAATGTTTAAACAAGTTTGCTTTCAAAACAGGGCCTATTCTTCAGCAATACCGAAATTATGAAATGAGCTTCCAAGTTCTTTAAGAGAAGGCAGAGATTTGTTAAAATTTAGGAAAGGGCTGAAAACATGGCTTATGGCCATGGGCGTTTAAAATGGGATCGGAATAGGGCTAACAAGGAAGACAGCAGCAGATCAAAATGTGTTTCTGTATAAATGTAGAGCAAACTGTCAATATTCTTAAAAATTTTCAATAAAGGATAGATTTCCTTCCAAAATCAAAATATCACCATTGTTCTTGACTTTTGCCAGGTGAGTTCTTGTTTTGGTAGAATTATATCTTTAAAATCTTTAGGTATAGCTGAAACCCTAGCAACTGTGCTATAAAAGATAATGAAAAACTCAGTCTTCACAGTCAGGGACTGACATTTTGTCTCCCAATTTTAAGGATTCACAATCCTGGACTGTGCTCTGATAAAGTCTATCCAGGAGAAAACCCCCAAAGCAAGGGCAGCATTTAAGTATTGCTATAATATATCACAATTTTTACATTAATTTTTAAATCCAAATAGAGAATGAAACTGTAATTACAGTCAAAAATCAATTATAAATTAAAATAATCAGTTACTTATTCAATAGCTCCAAAAACCAAGTTAACTTAAAACACTTCAAAGAAGGAGAAATTACTGCTTACCTGATAATTTACTTTCCTCTAAGGAAGGCAGGCCAATCCACACAAGTGGGTTATGCACCTCTCCCAGCAGATGGAGAAGGAATAAAATGGACTCGCTGAATTCACAGACATATAGCCGTGCCCAGACATCAGCCCACTAGTATTCTCTGAAAATGCCAAACTGTGGACAAACTGATGATATTTGAACATGACTTAACAGACAACCACTCATGATTCCAACCAAATGGGAACACTGAGCTCAGTTAAAAGAATTAACATGCACTAACCATGCATAGAATTAACATGCACTAACCATAGGGACTTATCAGTCCAGCAAAGAAAGTTACAGAAATAACACTCTTTGTTGATCAACCTATAGGGGAACTAAAAGCATGTAGGTAGCCCAGGGTGGGTTGTGGATTCCTGTCCTCAGAGGACAGGAAATTTAACAGGCAAGTAGTAATTCTTCCTTTCGCTGCACTCAGGCAGGGCAATTCACACAAGAGGGATGTACCAAAGCTGTTCCTGAAAAGGGCAGGAGGCTGCCCACGGACCTGTCAACACCAAATGCACGAAGGCCGCATCCTCCTAGGCCCTCACGTCCAAGCAGTAATGCTGGGAGAAAGTGTGTAAGGAGGACCACATCGCTGCTTGGCAAATCTTGACAGGAGATAACCAAAGATCCGCCCACAATACCTTCTGAGCCCTAGTGGAATGCACCAGAACCTGTCTAGGTAATGGGATATCGGCATCCACATAGGCAGCTGTGGTGACTTATTTTACCCAATGGGCAATAGATGCCCATGTTGCTGGTTCACCTTGTTTACCTCCACATGGAGCTCAGACAGACTTCTTGAAAGATTTAGTAATCAAGTACAGCATCAGATGCCGCCTGACATCCAAGGCATGCAACAGAAGATAATCATCTCATCTCTATCCCTGTCCAGCATACGCAGGAAAATAGTCCAGTTCAAATGAAACTCCAAAACCACTATCAGCAAAAAGGAAGCTACCATTCTTAAGCTGTATCACCCCCAGAGTAATTCATAGAAACGGCTCACGGCACAAAAGAGCTTGCAGTTCAGAGATCCTTTTGTGCTAAACAGAATGCTACAAGAAAAATGGTTTTCAAAGTGATCAGCTGTAAAGAGAGACTACACAGTGGCCTAAAAGTGGGACCTGCCAAAAAAACTCAAGACCAGATTAAGGTCCCAAAGAGGCACTGATAGCCATAAGGGAGGACACAGATGTTTAACTCCCTTCAAAAACCTGGACACATCTGGATGGGAAGACAATGCTCCCCCACTGACTAGCGAGAGCTGCTACTTGCACCTTTAATGTGTTAAGGGCCGATCCTTTTAAGCAAGCCTTGAGAGGATGAGAAAATCGCTCACACTAGCTTTTGAACACTCTCCAAACTATAACATATGGTAGAGATGTGGAAATCACCGCAGAATAACAACCACGCTTCAGCAACCAAGTCCTCTCAATGGCCAAACTGTAAGAGAAAACCGACCAGGATTGCCAGGCAGAATGTGCCCCTGATGCAATAGATACTTCCTGAGTGGCAGTCAGAGGATTGCCTACCAGAAGTCTCCAAAGAACTGCATACACAGCCTTCGTGGCCAATCTTGAGCCACCAGAAGCACAGTTTCGGTCTGACTCAATCTTTCAAATAAGTCTGCCTATCATCAGCCAAGGCAGGAAGGCATACAACAGCAAGCTCCACAAGAAAAGAATGAGAGCAATGATGCCTGGTGCCCTTGGATCCCTTCTGCGACTGAAGAATTGTGGTACTTTCGCATTGCCGGAGGTCGCCAACAAATCCAGATACGGGCGACCCCAGTGCACCACTATGAGTTCAAAAGCTTCATCTGTTAACTCCCATTATTCTGGGTACAAGTCTTGCCTGCTGAGGAAGTCAGTTTGTACACTAACCTTCCCAGCAATGTGGAAGGTGGATATGTCCTGAAGACGTCACTCTGACCACATCTTGATTGTGTCTACCTCCACTGAAACCTGCTGGCTTCTGGCTCTGCCTTGACGATTGATGTAGGCCACTGTCGTGACATTGTCAGACATTAAACTTACCACTCGAGCTTTCAGTTGCTCCAGGAACCACAAGCATACTAGACAAACGGTTTGCACCTCTAATAGACTGATGGTCCACTGTTGTTCCTCAGGACTCCAGCGGCCTTCTATCATCAACTCTTGACAGTAAGTCCCCCATCCCAGAAAGCTCACATCCAAAACCACCAACCATTCCATGTCTACAAGGAAACGCCCTTCCTGAGATGATCTGCTTGTAACTACCACTGCAAAAGGACGCTCACAGCCAATGGCAAGTGGAGTCTCAACGTGTACTCTTGTGACTGAGGATTCCACTGGGAGAGCAATGTGTGTTGAAGGGTCTGAATGTGCACCCTTACCAGGAGACAACGTCCAACATGGCTGCCATCGACACCAGGACTTGCAGATAAGACCACACTGTCGGGTGAATTGTCCTTCTCAGGGCCTGTACCTGAGAAATTAACTTCTGAATGTGATCCTCTGGCAGAAACATTCTGCCCTGCTCCATATCAAATCACACGCCAAGATACTCTAGCATTTGAGTCAGCTATAAATTGCTCTTTGCCAATTTTACCACCCAGTCTAGTTCCTGAAGCAAGGAGATCACCTTGAGAAAATTTGATCCGAATCAACCAGTTGTCCAAATATGGATGGACTATAATGCCCTCCTTGCACAGAGCTGTCACTACCACCACAGTGACCTTGGGGGAAGGTCCTGGGCGCAGTTGCCAGCCCAAAGGGCAGAGCCTGAAATTGATGACAACTCAGAACGGCAACTCAGAACGGCAAATAGGAAATGATGTTCCTGGCAAATGGGAATATGGAGATATGCCTCCGTCAGGTCGAGACACGTGAGAAATTCCCCTTTTACACTGTCATTATGATGAAACGTAGAGTTTCCATTCGGAAATGAGTCACACACAAATATAGATTGACACTTCTGAGATCCAGGATGGGCCAAAAAGACCCCTCTCCTCTTTCTTGGGAAAGACAAAATAAATGGAATAGCGACATTTTCCTACGATCTGGGAGCAGGAATCACAGTCTTCAAATCAAAAATCCTCCTTAAAGTCGCTACTGCCACTCTCTACCGTAGAGAGTTGCATGAAGAGAAATTAAAAGCATCTGGAGGAATTTGGCAAAATTCCAGAGCATAGCCATCCCTCACCACATCCAGGACCCATTGGTCCATCATAATCTGGACCCACCTCTGATAAAAGACATAAGACTGCTTATCTCCTGCACTACTAGGTGAGCCCGCACACCTTCATTGTGAAGACAGTGGGGCTCCCATTCTGGAGCTTGTATCCTTACGAGGCTTTTTCTAGGCTGAACGGACTGAGATCTTCCATAGGAATGAGATCTTTGACTAGATGCTCCCCTGTAAGGACGAAACAGACAGGAATCCCTAGAGCGGCTCTTTGCCCCAAAAGGATGCTATGCCACCTTCTTGTCCTCTGGTAAATGAGGAACCTTGGATTCCCCCTAGTTATTCACCATTTTTCCAACTCACTGCCAAACAAAAAGGAAGCCTTAAAAGGTAACCTTGTGAGATTGGACTTGGCAATACTGTCTGACGATCAATTTCGCAGCCATAACTGGCTTCTAGCCACTACCATTGAAGTCACCCTCTAGCAGCCATTCACACCAAATCACAACCTGCTTTGGCTAAGAATGCAGAACTCTGTTCCATCGCTGATCCGCCATCAGACCACGCTTGTGTCTCCTGAGAGAGACGCAAACCAGCCCAAGCTACCAGGCAGCAGCAAGAAGCAATCTGCAAATTAGCAAACTACCAGTTGATTCCCTTATCTTTATTTATAAAGCCTGTTGTTGTTAAATGTAAAACCTGTTCTGATATTTGTTATGCTATAATATCTGTTATCTGTAAAGCCCGTTGCTAATTTATTGTTTCCCTGTAAACCAAAGTGATGTATAACTATACGTACCTCGGTATAGAAGAATCTACAAATAAATAAATAAATAAATAAATTCATAGTCATGGCCTTAAAGGCTGCTTAAGGATAGCCTCAATCCTCCTTATCCTGAACATCTTTGAGAGCTACCCCTCCTTCCACTGGAAAGGTGGTTCGCTTGGTTCAGAAACTGCAACTGATCCCTTGCCTTCAGATTCAAGGGGTACAAACCCTCTAAAGCAAGCCCCCCTTTAAATTTGTCTCCAGGTTGCTTAATTCAAGGAAAATCCACTCAAATTGGATCCAGAAGAGGAAAGAAACAGGACACCTTGGTTAAGGTGACTAACATGGGATCTTTCTTTTGCAATGTCACCCCGAATACACTGAGTGTCTTTAAGGTCTCAGTCAACAGACTCAGCATCTCATCTTTGTGAAAAAAAAATGAAGCAGAGAGTCTGATGCAATTCCCAATCAGGTAGAATTTCTCTTTCTTCCAAAGAGGAGAAATCCAAGTCCCTATCAGAGTCATCTGAGGTATCATGAGCCACATCCCCCAGATCACCACCAGAGACAGCCTTGCTGCAGCGCTTGCCTACATGGACTGACAAATAGGAGTCCTGAACACACAACCCTTCTTAGTAGGTTACTTTGCTTCTGCTGGGTGCCCCTGCAGAAAAGCCTGCAGACCCTGGAAAAATTCCACCCAGGAAAAGGAGGAGAGGTCAAAACTGGGACTCATAGGCCAAAACTGGACACTCTCTGACCCTTCTGCTGGAGATGTCTGTCATCGGGAACAAGGGAAGAGGGGACCCATCCACTGTCGCCTTCTACCCTACTCTTCTCCTCTCCCAAGGGGATGGCCAACATCAGCAAAATCCAAAGTGGCCAAATCGCCTTGAATGTCCAAGCAGCACAGACACAGGCAAAGAAAGAAATGGTTGGATGGCAAGTCTCACAAATAGCCAGGGGCTTAGACAGTTTTGTCCCCGGTGCCATAGTCTTTCTGCACTGGGCTCTAGGCGGCCTCCTGCATGCTCACCACCAGTATCCGGGAGTACATGCACAGATACAAGTCCAAGAAGTAGGCTGCGGTCATACGCGTAAAAGTACCCCCACGCATAAAAACATGCACTAATATAGGCCACAACCGTATGAGCACAAGTATGGACCAGCTTACGTCAGAACACCGCCAGTTGGCCAGACTGCGTGCATACGCCTGTGCGTGAAAAAATCACTGCCACAGCCTACTGCAAGGCTAACAGGACCAAGCCTGAGGAGTGGGGTCTAGCCAAAGACTGCTCAATGTGACCCAAACTGCTTCTGCTCTATGCTAACTCCCCAGAGAGGTGAGAGGAATAGGGGGCAAAAACGCAGAGCACGATTGGGTCATTGGCTATGGGGGGAGAGGGCACAAGCTGTCACCGCTGAGCACTCCCTCGTCCGCAAACCGCTTCTTTTTTTTTTTAAAGTCTAAATCTGTCCTGCTGTCAGACTTAAAATGCTCAAATGAAGGAGGAATCAAAATGGGGTGTCACTTCAGGAGCTGAAGGGGTATTCTGAAATCTTCTCTTTTCCTTTTCTTTTTTCACTACAAGCAATCCGCAGTAGGGCGATGCATGTCCATCTGCGGGAGACAGAGAATACTGGCAGGCTGATATCAGGGCAGGGCTATATACCTGTGACATCAGCGAGTTAGGTTTACTCCATCTGCTGGCAAAGGTGCATAACCCACTTGTGTGGATTGGCCTGCTTGAGTGCAGAGGAAGCTGTGTTCTCTACCCTTTTTTCAAATGAAGGATAAGAATAGATTATAAAGTGTTATGCATAATTCATAAATCAATATACAATCAATTAGTCGAACGGTTAAATGCAGCATTGCGAATCCATATGCCCCAACGAAATTTGAGATTGGCCAATAAATGTCTATTATCTATTCCTTCGGTTAAATCTGCACACTTATCCAAAGTAAGAGAAAGAGCATTATCCATAGCGAGTCCCAAAGTATGGAATTCAATTCCAATAGAACTAAGGATGCAGGAAAATTATCAGACGTTTGAAAAGCACTCAAAATCTTGGTTATTTCAGCAGGCTTTTGGAGATGTGGCACAGTAATTAACACCAGGCGAGTTTGATGATGGTAATAACTTGATAGTACGTTATTTTATTTTTTGATTGAATGTATTTATTTCCCTTGTTTTACTCTGATGTATTTTGTCTTATTTTGATTTTTTCTTATTTTGTACATTGCTTTTATTCTGATATGTGTTGTCATATTTTCTTACATTTTTATTATAAACCAGTATGACTGAATATAGAATATCGGTATAAAAACGTTTTAAATAAATAAATAAAAGTTGCCATTTCTGTTTTCAGACTGGAGTGCAAGTGCATTGACAACACTATCTTTGTTAATATCTGACAAGTGTGCTACTTACCCAGTTCTCCATACCCTGGGACATCTGTGGAAGAAGTACATGGTCCTTGCCTGCTGTAACCATCAGAGCTGGTACTAGAATCTAAGAAGATAGGGTAGCAAAAAGGCCAGATAATTACAAATTAGGAGACAGAATTTACCCCCTCCTCAGTTCCAATTAACTTTCCTCAGGTTCAACATTCTTATGAAATCTCTGGATAATCTGATCCTTTGCTTTCTGAGGTAGATTTGTATTTCGTCAGGAATGTTCAACTCCTTCTTTCACTTTGATTTATAATTTAAGTCTTTAAAATTAAAGTCTTGATGTTAAAACAACTATAAACATACAGTTGACCCACAACCATGACAATTATGATAATATCCAAAGATCACAGCTACATTTTAGATAAAATGATTTTTTTCCCCAATTCTCATTGTTTCTATTCTCTCTTTCTCATAGGATAGATGGTCATGAACTATAAGCTTGTGGATAATGTATGTACTTTACCTAACAAGCATGAGGTAATATACTATGATAGCCGATTGAAAATCCAATCTTAGTCTCTGAAGTATACAAGCCAAGTCTGAGTGGGTTAGATAAGCAAGTAGAGTTACCTAGTTATCTTTATCTAGATATTAAGTGGCACTTATTTGGCAAAAAGTGCCACTGAATATCTGACAATCTACCTAGACAATTTATTTATTTATTTATGCATTTTCCAAATATATAGTTCAAGAAAACATTTTTTAACTGCAATCTTAGAGACACATAAAAATATATAACAAAAAGGAAATCAAAAACAAAAACAAATGTTCATATCTTTATCAAAGTCCTCAAAAGGAGGATCCAATTTCACAACCACTGGAATATTCCTAAGAAAGAGGAAAAACAAAGATCTAGATATGGAGAGCCAACATCTGTATTAAATGGACCAAAATGCCATAATCTTCACTCAATCAGGAGTAGTAGGAGACGAAGTTAGCAATTTATGCATTTTATCAGAAAAGAAAGAGGAAAGTTGAGATGGTAAAAAAAAATATATGAAGCATTCTGATATTTAATAATACATTTACATGGAAACTTAAGAAAGCTCCCATCTCTAATATTCTGGGCCTAAGCAGAAAAAATGACCTCCTTCTTTGGGTCGATCTATCCAAATCAGGATAAGCTAAGACTTTGCAATCCATGAAAGATTCCAAATGATAATGGAAAAACATCTTTATAACTCATTCCCTATCAGATTCCATAAGGAATGATACAATAAGTGTAGCAGGGGTAACTAAATCCTTCTGAGTGGTTTTCAATAAATTGGTAAGATCCAGCTGAGATGGTACAAAAGGTGTTAAAACTTGGGTCCCCTTTTGATCAGGGGAACTCTTTTTAAATGGAGGAATATAGTAAACTCTTGACGTGAATGGTAATGCCTGCTCTGGAATTGTAAGTATCTCAGTCAACTATTTCTTCCACATATCTTTAGGAGTGGTAAGAAGATCTCTAGGAAAATTTATAAAAACGAAGGTTATTCCCTTGTACTTGATTTTCCAATTGTTCTAATCTGTAGGAAATAGACTGATTTTCCATAACCATAGTTGATTGTGTTGCAGTAATATAACAATATCTTTTTCCAAAGTCTCACAAAATTTGTTATTCATTTCAAGGTCTTATTCAACCATTTGCAAACGATTATCTAGATTAGGCAGAAAATTAACAATAGGAACTATTTGATTAGAAATATTGTTTAAAGTTTGAATGGTCTCCTAATTAGAATCCAAGGAATCACCTTAGGTCTTACCAAATCTGATTTCAAAACTTTAGGTAGATTAAGGAGATGTCCTTCCATTCGCCGAGAAGCAGTGTATATGGCAGTTTCTGTCTTCAGCTGTGGCTGCAGGGGCCTCAAAATTTCCCCCTGCTGAACTTCCAGCCTCTAATTGTGGGCCCGCGGCTTCTTCTCCATTGGGCGATGTGGATTCAAGAGGCAATTCGCTGGATCTTGCCTCAGCAGAATTGGACAGAGGAGTCCGTTGCACCGGGGAGAGAGTTGTTTCAAGATCAAGGGAAATGTCGGGTACAACTTCCTCCCGAACATTCCCCAGCGAGACACCACCTGGATTCAGAGCTCCTCTCAGCACATGAGCGTCCATCGGGCCCAATAGCACTGGCGAAGAAGCTGGCGGACCTCCCATTCTCTAGCCTGCTGCTTCCTGGCTGAATGAGGCATATTCAGGAAAAGAAAATAAGAACCCGCCAGGAGCAATCTCAAGCGCTTCGTGCCAGATCTGCCATCTTGGATCCTTCCCTAACTAGACAAATTTTGAGTGGGTAGATTTAGGACAGGTATTTGCGCGGATGACTGTCTCTTAAACTTCATTAGATATTGCTAAATATTGTGCTACTTGGATAAATTTTAAAAGCCCACCTAGTAAAATCCCCAGTCTGGCCTCTTTCTTATCCCAGCTAAATCTGTGCACATAATTCTACCTACACAATTAGCTGGATAAAGGGAGGGGAGATTATGAATGGGTAAAATATACCCAGCTAAAAGCAGGTTTGCTTACCTGTATGCAGGATTCTCTGTAAACAGCAGCAAGATGACTTAGCCATAAATGCATCATTTGACATCATAGACACTGATCCAACTCTCAAATCTCAGGAAAGACTTTACTGAGCATACTCAGGAGCTCTCACATTTGCACACTACCTCAAAAGCTACTTAGTCTCTTTCAGAACTTAAGGTTTAGTGATGTAGTTAAATCTCCAGGGAGGCAGGCAGGAATTAAGTATAAGTAATTAATCTTGCTGTCTATGGAGAACCCCGTTTACAGGTAAGCAAACTTGCTTTCTCCGTTGACAAGTAGGCATGAGATAGCCATAACATATCAGGAGTCCCAAGCTGAGGGACTGTGGAGCAACTACTGAACTGCCAACTTGGCCCCACCAGGTGGCACGTCGACTACTGGATGAAGAGGCTGTAAAGACCTGCTTGAGGAAAGTTACTGTCTTCACGGGACATTGTGTCCAGACAGTAGTGGTATGTATTTCTTCTCCACCTCTGGCTCTGCTTCTGATTCTTTCCTTCCTTATCTCAATCCTCTGAGTTTCTGTTTATGGTATCCTGTATTACTTCCGGTTCTTGATATCCTGTGCTACTTCCATGTTCCAATTCCAGTCCTTGATTCTATCTTGTTTATGTTACATACAAACATAAGAACTGTCATACTGGATCAGACTGAGGGTCCATTAAGACCAGTATCCTGTTTACAACAGTGGCCAATCCAGGTCACAAGTGCCTGCACGATCCTAAACAGAAAATAGATCTCCTGTTGCTATCGTGCAGTGATAAGTAGTGGCTATTCCCTAAGTCTACTTGGTTAATAGTTTATGGTCTTCTCCAGAAACCTGTCCAAACTTTTTTTTAAACCCAGCTACACTAAGGGGGTCATTTTTCAAAATGCGGTAAGGCGTTTTTGCAAGCGTTAAGGGCTTATCGCATGCGAAAAGCCCCGTTTTCGCATGCGATAGGCCTTTAACGCATGCGAAAACGTGTTTACCGCATGCGATCGCACCATATCGTATGGTGCGATGCAAATTCTAAAAATAGGAGGAGTTAGGGGCGGAGAGTGGGCTGGGCTAGCCTGTCTGCGAAGAGCTATCGCACAGCCATAACGCAGATTTTAACTACACCTCTTTCAAATGCGTTAGGCGGTGCGATAGCAGCCGTGACCATGCGCTGAGGTTTCATCGCCACTTGCGATGTGTCCCGTAAAGCTTATTTCAGATGATTTGAAGGCTCCAGAGGGGGGGAAGAAAGAAAGAAAGAAAAAGAGAGAGAGAGAGAGAGATAGAGAGAGAGAGACTGGCCATAATATCATGGCCCATAGGCAGGTATTTGTATCCCTAGGGTAGGCCCACCTAGTAACTCGAGGTGGGGATTAGGTAAGTGTGTAGGGGGTTAGGGGCCACTTTGACATGCTACGTGACACCTACGAACAGAACAGTGGTCTCTTGTGAAGATTAGCTGGCCTTCGGAGTGAGGAAACTCACTCCAAGATGAGATTTGGGCAATGTTCTCTCAACCTAGCTTGATGGACTGTTCTGTTCGTAGGTGTCACGTAGCATGTCAAAGTGGCCCCTAACCCCCTACACACTTACCTAATCCCCACCTCGAGTTACTAGGTGGGCCTACCCTGGGGATACAAATACCTGCCTATGGGCCATGATATTATGGCCAGTCTCTCTCTCTCTCAGTGGTTGAATGCTGGAAATACATCAGGTTTGGCACTTATCGCAGAATCTGAAATGGTATCGCAATGTGCACTAACTTAGCTCTTCGCACAGGTAATTATCACAAATTGCGATAAATACTATATTAGCATAAAACACGCCCCTTTTGCTATCGCATGCGGTACTTACCGCATTTTGATAAATCCAGGCCTAAATGCCTTAACCATCCTCCAGCAATGAATTCCAGAGCTTAACTGCATTGAGTGAAAAATAATTTTCTACGGTTTTAAGAGTGCTAATTATTAACTTCATGAAGTGCCTCCGAATCTTTGTATTTTTTCAAACAGTAAATAACCAATTTTTATTAAAAAAAACTACAAAGACTAGGGGACACTTCATGAAGTTAGTAAGTAGCACATTTAAAACAAAATCGCTCCTGCATGTGATTCCTTGGCCAAATCCCTGTGAAGGTATTGTGACCCTGGCCCTAGTTGTCCCAGCAGCTTCAGTTACAGCCTCAATAATTCCCATACTGGTGATTCCAGAGATTCACCTCAGAGTCAGCCTGGTCACTCCAGACAAACAGGATCCTGTTGCAGCCTTGGCAGATGCACTCCAGCACTGATACCTGTTTATCCTGAAGAAGTCTGCCCTGCCTGCTCCTGAGGGCAAGGATAAATTGGTGTCCACGCAGGTGTTTGTTCTGTTCTAGTGCCTCTGGCTCCACTCAAAGCCAATGTGGTTATGGCTCTTCTTGAGACTGACTTGCATTCAGCCCACCTGGTTCTTTCAGAGACTACAGTCCAAGAGCCCTACTTATTATGATCAAGATATTTGTTTCAGAGATTCCAATTTCAGATGTGCCAGACTCCAGGTCAGTAACCCAAGACTAATCCTGATTCTGTGCCCAACTCTGAGTTAGCCAGCCCCTGGCCAATCCTGATCCTGGGCCTGATCCTGACCTTGTATCTAACTTTGGGCCAACTAATATCAGATCTGGTCCTCACTACTAGATCTGAACTTGACTACGGACCAGCTAAAGCCGAGCCTCATGCTGAGCCCATACCTATTTTAGGTTGTACCTGAGGCCCTTTGGTGTGTCTGGAGTTTGCCCGTATGAAGAGGGTCAAGCATAGGCCAGTCTTGAACTGGTTCCCTGGGGTTTCTGGGGCATTGTTCCTGCTCATGAGCCACACTAGCCATACTGAAATGGTTTTCACAGTGCTGGATAACATCACAGATAAACATTAAAAGAGTGACACTTAAATATCTTTTGCTGAGTTGCAGAAGTACAATTTATTTGCTTTAATCACACTTCACCCTTTTGTATTTGTTTTAAAATCATAATAAGTACTCTATGATTAGTGATATTTTGTAATTCTGTTTTGTATCAATTTATGTTACAATGCATTTATTACAATTGTATTGTTCACTGTTTTCAAGGGTCTTCAGCCTAATCTAGCAATTTATAAATTGTTAAATTAAATTTACTACAACCTTACAGGCATGTAAATGTAACACAAACATAGAAATGAGAGCAGAAAAGGACCAAATGGTCCATCCAATCTGTCCATTAAGCTTAGTCAGGGTCCTCGTTGGTTGGTGTTTGAATCCAATTGCCTGTTATGTCTTGCCATTGAAGCAGAAAGCAATGTTAGAATTGCATCAACAGTATCAAGGCTTATTGGTTAAGGGTAGTAACCGCCACATCTGCAAGTTACCCTCATACTTGTTTCCCCAGACCTTATAAGTCAGGGCCTTTGTTAGTTGCTAAATGGAATCCAATTTCCCCTTTCCCCCCTGCCATTGAAGCAGAGAGCAATGATGGAGTTGCATCAACAGTATCATGGCTTATTGGTTAATGGGTAGTAACTGCCGCACCAGCAAATTACTCCATGCACTCTTTTCTTCATTTCTATCTTTTAGCCTTTAGGGTTCCACAGTATTTATCCCATGCCCTTTTGAATTCTTTCACCGTTTTAATTTTCACCACCTCCTCCGGGAGGGCATTCCAGACATCTACTACCGTCTCCGTGAAGAAATATTTTCTGATGTTATTTCTGAGACGTCCCCCCTGGAGTATCATTTTGTGAACCCTATTTCTACTGATTTCTTTCCAATGGAAAAGGTTTGACGTTTGTACATCATTAAAACCTTTCAGGAATTTGAAGGTCTGTATCATATCACCCCTGCGCTTCCTCTCTTCCAGGCTATACATATTCATATCCTTCAGTTTCTCCCAAAGATCTTCTGATACCGACCCCTCACTATTTTGTTAGCCCTTCTCTGGACCGCCTCCATCCTGTCTCCATCCTTTTTTAGATCAGGGCTCCAGAACTGAACACTGTACTCCAGATGAGGCCTCACCAAGGACCTGTACAATGTACCTCCATTTTCTTACTGGTTATTCTTCTCTCTATGCAGCCTAGCATTCCTCTGGCTTTAGCTATCGCCTTGTCACATTGTTTCACCATCTTCAGATCATGAGACACTATCACACCTAGATCCCTCTCCCTTGATGGAATTGAGGGACAGACCCTTCTGGAGTCCATCTTGCAGGAAATCCAAAATGATAGGGATTTTAGCAGCATGTGGATTGGTGCTGTGAGTGTCGCACCAGGCTTCAAATACTCTCCAGATCCTTATATATATTAGTGATGTGGAGAACTTGCGTGCTCGGAGGAGTGTATCTATCACTGGCCCCGAGTATCCCCTTTTCTTCAGTCTAGCCCTCTCAATGGCCAGACCGTAAGAGAGAATTGAGCTGGATCCTCGTGGGGGATGGGACCTTGCCGCAGCAGGTCCCTGTGTGGAGGCAGGGGTAGTGGATTCCCTGCCAGCAGTCTTCTCATGTCTGCGTACCAGGGTCTTCTTGGCCAGTCCGGGGCCACTAGAAGAACTAGGCCTCAGTGTCGCTGAATCTTGTTTATAATGGCGCCCAGCAGGGGCCATGGGGGAAAAGCATATAGCAGGATCCCCTGAGGCCATGGCTGTACTAGAGCGTCGATCCCGTGGGAGAGAGGATCTCGTCTGCGACTGAAGTATCTGGGTACTTGAGCACTGGACCTGTCCGCTAGTAGGTCCATGCCCGGAGTCCCCCACTGATCCACAATCATCTGAAAAGCTGTGGGCGACAGCTGCCATTCCCCCGGGTTTAGGCTTTCTCTGCTGAGGAAGTCTGCCGTGGTGTTGTCCTTCCCGGCGATGTGGACGGCGGAGATGTCCTGGAGATTTGCCTCCACCCAAGCCATCAGGGGGGTTATTTCTAAGGATACCTGTCGGCTTCTGGTTCCGCCCTGTCGGTTGATGTATGCCACCGTGGTGGCGTTGTCCGACATCACTCTGATCGCCCTGTTTCGAAGTCTGTGGGCAAATCGCAGGCAGGCTAGCCTGACTGCCCGTGCCTCTAGTCGGTTGATGTTCCACCCAGACTCTTCTTTGTTCCACCACTCTTGGGCGGTTAGTTCTTCGCAGTGTGCTCCCCATCTGTTCAGGCTGGCATCTGTAGTGAGCAGGGTCCAGGTTGGGGAGGACATTTTTTACCCCCAGCTCGTGTGGCCGGGCTGCAACCACCACCGTAGCTGATTCTGCACTCTGGCTGGTAGAGGTAGGTGTATGGTGTAGTTCTGTGATCGTAGGCTCCACCGAGATAGGAGGGCGCGTTGTAATGGTCTCATATGAGCCCGCGCCCATGGTAACACCTCCAGAGTGGATGCCATGAGGCCGAGGACCTGTAGGTAATCCCAAGCTGTGGGCCGGGTGGCGCTCAGCAGGGCCTGCAGACGATTCCGGAGTTTTGATCTCCTCTTGGAGGTCAGGCTGACCTTGTCTTCCTGTGTGTCGAATCGGATTCCTAGGTATTCCAGCGACTGGGAAGGCTGTAGGGAACTCTTGTTTGTGTTGACTACCCATCCTAGGCTTTCCAGAAGAGATATAACTCTGTTGGTTGCCTGGTGGCTCTCCTCCGGTGATTTTGCCCTGATCAGCCAATTGTCCAGGTAGGGATGGACAAGAATTCCTTCCTTCCTGAGTGACGCCACCACCACTAGTATGACCTTGGTAAAGGTCCGCGGCGCGATGGCTAACCCGAAGGGTAAAGCTCGGAACTGGAAGTGTTGGCTCAGGACTTTGAAGCGTAAGTAGCGCTGGTGATCCCGATGGATTGGGATATGCAAGTAGGCTTCTGACAGGTCCAGGGATGTGAGAAACTCCCCTGGCTGTATTGCACTTTTGACTGACCGCAGAGTTTCCATGCGAAAGCTGGGGACCTGTAGGTGTCGGTTGACTGACTTGAGGTCCAGGACGGGCCTGAAAGTGCCCCCCTTCTTGGGCAGGATGAAATAAATGGAATAATGCCCGGAATTTATCTCCCATGCAGGCACTGGGATTATGGCTTTTAGGGACAGGAGCCTTCCCAAGGTAGCTTCCAGCGCCGCCCTCTTGAGGGGCGGACAAGGAGATTCCACAAACTTGTCTGGAGGGAGGTGAAGGAAGTCCAGGTAATACCCTTCCCGGACAATGGCGAGGACCCACTGGTCCGAAGTAATCTCGACCCACCTGCGGTAGAACAGGGTTAGCCTGCCCACTATGGCTTCTTCCCCCCAGGTGGGTTGGCTGATTCTCATTGTGGGGTGCGGCCAGGACCCGAGCCAGAGCCGGTTCCCCGCTTGCTGTGCCTGGTCCGAAAGGACTTGTTCCTGGTCTGAGAACAAGGTGCCTGGTAGCGAGTCCTGTAAGGGTTGAAGCGTTGAGAGCTTCTACCTCTGGATGGCCTAGGAAAGGGGCGCCAGTTCCTCCTGAACTTGTCTTCTGGTAGACGGGGCAATGGAGAGGCGCCCCATTTGTTAGCCAGGTTCTCGAGGTCACTGCCAAATAGGAGGGATCCCTTAAAGGGCATTCTCGTAAGGCGCGTCTTGGAGGAGGAGTCGGCTGACCAATTTCGTAGCCAGAGCTGTCTCCTGGCTGCCACTGAGGAGGACACTCCCTTGGCTGCAGTACGGACTAGGTCGGAGGCAGCGTCAGTGAGGAACGAGAGAGCTGATTCCATTTCTTCTCCCGGGGTGTTGTTCCTGGCTTGTGATAAACAGGAACATGTCACCACGGTGCAGCAGGTCGCAATTCGTAAGGACATGGCTGCCACCTCAAAGGCTTGTTTCAGAATGGCGTCCATGCGCTGGTCATGTGCATCCTTGAGGGCCGCCCCTCCCTCCACCGGAATGGTGGTGCGCTTCACAATTGCGCAAACTATGGCGTCTACCTTGGGGCACGCCAGCAGCTCCTTGGTTGCCGGGTCCAGGGGGTACATGCCAGACAAGGCCCGACCCCCTTTGAATGAGGCCTCCGGCGCATTCCACTCGAGATCGATTAGCTGCTGTGCTGCTTGTAGGAGGGGGAAGTGGTGGGCCGTTTGACGAAGGCCTTCCAGCAGGGGGTTCATTCTAGGTTCCCCTGGGTGCCGTGGCCCGGGATAGCCAGCTCCGACAGGCATTGAGAGACCAGGTCTGGGAGATCCTCTTTAAGAAAGAAGCGTCTCATGGTTCGATTCGGCTCTATCCCCGAGGGAAGTTCTCCCTCCTCGGGGAGCTTGTCTTCTTCCCCAGAGCAATCTGAATCCCCATAAGTGGGGCTTCCGGGTGGCGGGTGGCCGTGCCTAGGTCTTGAGGGTCCAGGGGTAGGGTCATCCGGTACGTATGGGTCCGTTCGGGGATCAGACTGCATCTGGACAAAGGCGTGAATCCCCTTGAACAATTCCACCCAGGAGAGCGAAGCAGGTTCTAGCCTTAGAGGAACCAGGTCTCTGGGGTTCCCTGGCTGCTCCCCGTGGCCTGCTAGGTCCGGGGTGTTCCCTGAGGAACTGGCAAGTACGCTGGGCTGGGACCAGCCCTGGCCTGGAACACCCAGGGCCTCCTCACATTGGGCACATAGGGAGTCTGCTTCCTCGCTCTGTGTGGCTCTGAGGTGGCATGCTGAGCAGAGGCCTAGAGCTCTTATGCCTGATTCTGGAGGTGCCAGCTCTGCGGACACATGGGCTCTCATACGCTCCATCGCGTCTGTTATCTCTATGCGCTTTATAATATGCGCGAAGATGTGTACCTATCCAAGTGCGCTTATCAATGTGCGCTTAACAACCTGCACTTATGAACGTGCACCTAGGAGCATGCGGCTAGGAACGTGCGCCTATGAACCTGCACTCATCAACGTGCGCCTATGAACGGGCACCTATCAATCAACGTGCGCCTATCAACGTGCGCTTAACAATTTGAGATTACTTACCTGATAATCTCCTTTTCCTTAGTGTAGACAGATGGACTCAGAACGAATGGGTATAGTATCCGCGTGCTAGCAGTTGGAGATGGATCTAACGTCAGCACGGGTATATATATATACCCCCACAGGAAGTGTAGCAACTTAGTAATCTTCCTTGCAAAAGCTGTTATGGATGTGTGTACTGACGCTCAGTGAAAAGTGAAACAGGATTCCCCTGACCGATTGATAGTAGCTGGAGACCGCCAGCATTCCCAACCGGAAGGCGTTGACACCTGGTAGAGTGTACGCTCTTATGGAACATATGACATGGCTTACCTTGAATCGGTGAAACCCATGTACACAGGCAGCTGGGCGGGATGCTGAGTCCATCTGTCTACACTAAGGAAAAGGAGATTATCAGGTAAGTAATCTCAACATTTCCTGGCGTGTAGCCAGATGGACTCAGAACAAATGGGATGTACAAAAGCTTTACTCCCAGCCTGGGCGGGAGGCTGCCTGAGGACCATGTAGTACCGCCCTCGCAAATGCTGAGTTCTCCCTGGCCTGGACATCCAGACGGTAGAACCTTGAGAAGGTATGGAGGGAGGACCACGTCGCCGCTTTACAGATTTCTGCAGGCGACAGCATCCTGGATTCTGCCCAAGATGCCGCTTGCGCTCTAGTAGAATGAGCCTTGACTTGTAGAGGCGGAGACTTCCCGGCCTCCACGTAAGCTGCTCTGATAACTTCTTTAATCCAGCGGGCGATGGTGGGCCGAGAGGCCACTTCCCCCAGATGGTCTGTCTTTCGTACTTCTTGTGTCATTTCCAGATATCTGGGCAGCAGTCTGCCTAAGTCGAGATGGCGTAGCAAACGCCCTTCTTCAGATTTCTTCAAACCCGCCGTGGTAGGCAAGGATATAGTTTGGTTAAGGTGAAATTGTGAGACCACTTTAGGTAAAAAGGAGGGAACCGTGCGAAGATGGATAGCCTCTGGAGTGATTCTCAAAAAGGGATCCCGGCAGGACAGTGCTTGTAGCTCTGAGATGCGGCGTGCTGAACACACCGCCAAGAGGAACACCATCTTCAAGGTTAGAGAACGAAGAGACAGACCCCGAAGGGGTCTGAAGGTGGATCCCGCGAGGAAATCCAAAACAAGGTTGAGGTTCCACAAAGGCACTGGCCACTTCAGTGGCGGACGAATGTGCTTGACTCCTTTCAGGAAGCGAGAAACATCTGGGTGTTTGGCAATGGTCTTGCCATCCCTCCTGGGACCATAGCAGGACAGTGCAGCCACCTGCACTTTGATGGAGCTGAGGGAGAGACCCTTCTGAAGCCCATCCTGCAGGAAATCCAGAACAATAGGAATTGTGGTCGCATGTGGATTGCTGCCATGAGTATCGCACCATGCTTCAAATACTCTCCAGATCCTTACATAGGTGAGGGATGTGGAAAACTTGCGAGCTCGGAGGAGTGTATCTATCACGGGCTCCGAGTAACCTCTTTTCTTCAGTCTAGCCCTTTCAATGGCCAGACCGTAAGAGAGAATTGAGCTGGATCCTCGTGGAGGATGGGACCTTGACGTAGAAGGTCCCGGAGAGGAGGCAGGGGAAGGGGCTCCCCTGCCAGTAGTCTTCTCATGTCTGCGTACCAGGGTCTTCTTGGCCAGTCTGGTGCCACTAGAAGAACTAGGCCCCAGTGTTTCTGAATCTTGTGGATGATGGCGCCCAGCAGAGGCCACGGAGGAAAAGCGTATAGCAGAGTCCCTGGAGGCCATGGCTGAACCAGGGCATCGATTCCGTGGGAGAACGGATCGCGCTTGAGGCTGAAGTATCTGGGTACTTGAGCATTGGACTTGTCCGCCAGTAAATCCATGTCCGGAATCCCCCAGTGATCCACAATCATCTGGAAGGCTGTGGGTGACAGCTGCCACTCTCCCAGATTTAGACTTTCTCTGCTGAGGAAGTCTGCCGTGGTGTTGTCATTCCCGGCAATGTGGACGGCGGAGATGTCCTGAAGATTCGCCTCTGCCCAAGCCATCAGTGGGGCGATCTCCAGAGATACTTGTCGACTTCTGGTTCCGCCCTGACGGTTGATGTATGCCACCATGGTGGCGTTGTCTGACATCACTGACTGCTCTGTTCTTCAGTCTGTGAGCAAATCGAAGGCATGCCAATCGGACTGCTCGAGCCTCTAGACGGTTGATGTTCCATGCTGACTCTTCTCCGTGCCACCGCCCTTGTGTGGTAAGTCCTTCGCAGTGTGCTCCCCAGCCGCTCAGGCTGGCATCTGTGGTGAGCAGAGTCCACGTGGGGGAGGACATCCTCGACCCCTTGCTCATGTGGTCGGACTGCAGCCACCACCGTAACTGTGTCCGGACTCTGGCAGGCAGAGGCAGGTGCGTGGAGTAGTTCCGTAGACGAGGGCTCCAGCGAGAGAGCAGGGAGTGTTGTAGAGGTCTCATATGGGCCCTTGCCCAAGGTAATACTTCCAGGGTGGATGCCATGAGACCAAGAACCTGCAGATAATCCCAAGCTATGGGCCGACTGGCTCCCTTCAAGTACTGGATACGCGTCTGAAGTTTCAACCTTCTCTTGGTAGTGAGACTGACTGTGTCTGCCTGCGTGTCGAACTGTACTCCCAGGTATTCCAGTGACTGGGAAGGCTGTAGGCAACTCTTGCTGAGGTTGATTACCCAGCCCAAGCTTTCCAGAAGGGCGATCACTCTGTCGGTTGTCAGATGGCTCTCCTCTCGTGATTTCGCCCTGATCAGCCAGTCGTCTAGGTAGGGATGGACCAGAATTCCTTCCCGTCAGAGCCGCTGCTACCACGCGGTGACTTGGCCAATCCGAAGGGCAGAGCCCGGAATTGGAAGTGGTGACCCAGAACCTTGAAGCGTAGGTAGCGCTGATGATCCGGATGGATCGGGATATGCAGGTAGGCTTCTGACAAGTCCAATGCCGTGAGGAATTCTCCTGGCTGTACTGCTGTCTTGACGGAGCGCAGAGTTTCCATGCGAAACCTCGGGACCCGCAAGCATCGATTGACTGACTTGAGGTCCAGTACAGGCCGAAAGGTGCCCCCTTTCTTGGGTACCATGAAATAAATGGAATAGTGTCCAGAATTCACTTCCCAGGCAGGTACTGGGATGATGGCTTTCAAGGACAGGAGCCTCGCCAAGTTAGCTTCCAATGCCGCCTTCTTGTGTATGGGACATGAAGATTCCACAAACTTGTCCGGAGGGAGATGATGAAAGTCCAGATAATACCCCTCTCGGATGATGGCGAGGACCCACTGGTCCGACGTAATCTCGACCCATCTGGGGTAGAAGAGGGTTAACCTGCCCCCTATGGCTCCGTCCCCCAGATGAATCGGCGGAATTTCATTGTGAGGCGCGGCCGGGACCTGAGCCCGGGCAATCTCCCCTCTTGCGCTGCTTGGTCCGAAAGGACTGATTCCTGGCCTGAGGACGCGACGCCTGATAGCGACTCCTGTAAGGAATGAAGCGCTGTGAACTCCTGCCCATAGAGGGCCTTGGAAAGGCGCGCTGGCTCCTTCGGAACCGATCTTCCGGCAGTCTAGGCACTGGAGAGGTGCCCCATGTACTGGCCAGTTTATCAAGGTCGCTGCCAAATAGGAAAGAGCCCTTAAAGGGCAATCTGGTGAGGCGTGTCTTTGAAGGCGCATCAGCTGACCATTTCCGGATCCAGAGCTGCCTCCTGGCGGCTACGGAGGATGAGATCCCCTTGGCTGTTGTCCGGACTAGATCTGATGCAGCATCCGTGAGGAATGAGAGAGCGGACTCCATGTCAGCTGCTGGAGCGTTGTTCCTGACCTGTGACAAACATGCACGCGTCACCACTGTGCAGCAGGTTGCAATCCGCAAAGAGAGCTGCCACCTCAAAGGTCTGTTTCAGAATGGCGTCCAGTCGCCGGTCATGAGGCTCCTTGAGGGCCGTCCCTCCTTCAACTGGAATGGTAGTGCGCTTGACCACAGCGCTAATCAAGGCGTCCACCTAAGGGCACGCCAGCAGGTCCTGGATAGCCGGTGCCAATGGGTACATGCCCGTCAGGGCCCGGCCCCCTTTGAAGGAAGCCGCTGGTGCCGCCCATTCTAAATCTATCAGTTGTTGTGCTGCTTGCAAGAATGGAAAATGGCGGGCTGTAGGACGAAGACCTTCCAGCAGGGGGTTCTGCGCAGAGGGTACCGTAGCGCTAGGACCAGTAATATCCAACTCCGCCAGACACTGAGACACCAGGTCGGAGAGATCCTCCTTAGGGAAGAACCGCCTCATGGTTCTATATGGCTCAATCCCTGGGGGAAGTTCCCCCTCGTCCGGGAGTTCGGACTCGTCCGGTGAAAACTCCTGGTCTGACTGATCTGGGCTGTCCAGCGGCGGGAGGTCCCGCTCATGATAAGGGCGTGAGGGTCCAGGAACAGGATCCGCCGCAGCAGCCGCCGCAGTCACCGCAGGAACCGCAGAAACCGCAGGAACAACAGGAACAGCGGGAACAGTAGGGCCTGGACGGGAAGCCGTTTGCATCTGTACAAAGGCATGAATCCCCTTAAAGAGATCCACCCAGGAAATTGAAGCAGCCTCTAATCGCCGGGGTACAAGATCCCCCGGGATTCCCGCTTGGTCGAGACTGCCCGCTAAATCCGGGGTAGCCCCTGGGGAACTGTCAGCAAATCGTGGCTGAGACTGGTCCTGGCCCGAGGGTCCCACGGCCTCCTCACATTGGGCACATAGGGAGTCTGGCTCTTCACTGTGCGTGGCTCGAAGCTGGCATGCAGAGCAGAGGCCGAGGGCTTTAATGCCGGAGGCAGGCAGCGCCCCCGCTGAAGACGCTGAGGCGTTCTGTTCCATTGAAAAGTATGCGCTGAATGAAAAGCGGCCACAATATACGCTTAAGAGAACAGGCGCACAATAATAATATGCGGCAGCAATATGCGCGTAGTACAACAGGCGCTCAATAATATGCGGCAGCAATATACGCTGAATACAACAGGTGCACAATGAGAATATGTGGCAGCAATAGGCCTTAATACAACAGACGCTTAATAATATGCGGCAGCAATATGCGCTTAGTACAACAGGCGCTCAATAACATACGGCAGCAATATACTCTGAATACAATAGGCGCACAATGAGAATATGCGGCAGCAATAGGCGCTTAATACAACAGGCGCTTAATAATATGCGGCAGCAATATACACTTAATACAACAGGCGCTCAACAAGAATAACAATATGCGGCCAATACTGCCCACAGGCGCCTAGCCCAATGCGGCTCACAATATACGCTCAATGATAAGCAATAGGCTCTCAGCAATATGCGGTAGCAATACACGCTCAATGGCTTTCAATAGGCTCTCAGCAATAAGCGGTTAGCAATACACGCTCAATGGCATTCAATAGGCTCTCAGCAATAAGCGGTTAGCAATACACGCTCAATGGCTTTCAATAGGCTCTCAGCAATAAGCGGTTAGCAAAACACGCTCAATGGCTTTCAATAGGCTCTCAGCAATAAGCGGTTAGCAATACACGCTCAATGGCATTCAATAGGCTCTCAGCAATAGGCGGTTAGCAATACACGCTCAGTGGTATGCAATATGCTCTCAGTAATAAGGCAATATATGCACAAGGAGGAATAGAGCTGCGCCTATTACGGGCGCTCAATACCTGAACAAGGCCCACAAAATGGCGCCCTCCACGGCGTGCCACGCCGCCGATCCTCTGTTCCTCGGAGACCAGAAATAAGAGGTGTACGCCTTACCTGATCCTCGGCGCTTCCCGGCTGGAACCCGGGCGTTCTCCGGCTGCGGGGGGAGAGGGGAAATACCTTCACCGTCGCGTTTGAGGATATGCACCCGCTGCCTCGTCCACGCCGGGACCGAGGCGCCTCGTATGCCTCACCCGAACCTCGCCCGGGGGCTATGTCCCTGCCGCGATTTGGCCACCGGACCGAGGACTTAAACCTCCGGGGGATCACGGAAATCACCCCAGGAAACTCTACTGGGGGAGGGACCTTAGGGTATCACCGCAGGAGTGCGGGGCTCGATGTTGTAGTTGAAAGAAAGTAGAAAGTAGAAAATAGAAAGTAGATTTGGAAAACAAGCTCAGCGAGCGTGCAGGCTCTCCAAACTGCTTTGGAGACGGAAATTACTAAGTTGCTACACTTCCTATGGGGGTATATATACACCCGTGCTGACGTCAGATCCATCTCCAACTGCTAGCACGTGGATACTATACCCATTCGTTCTGAGTCCATCTGGCTACACGCCAGGAAACGTGCGCTTAACAACTTGCGCTTAGCAGCGTGCGCCTATCAAGCAACGTGTGCCCATCAACGTGCGCCTATCAAGGTGTCTTTGATGTGCGCCTCTATCCAATATGCGCCCAATTATTTCCAGACGCCCAACACATGCGACCGTCGCCCGTGCGCTCAGTCCGGCCCGAGCGCTAGAGCGAGGTGACAAACCAGGAAATGGTGATGGCGAGCAGGCAGGTAAGATGGCGACCTCCTTGGCGGGCTGCCCCGTAGGCAGACCCCGCTAATCCTCGCTTCCTCGGAGACCCAAAAGTAAAGATGTACGCCTTACCTTGTCTTCGGCGCTTCCCGGCTGCGACCCGGGCGGTCTCCGGCTGCGGGGGGAGAGGGTGATTACCGTCACCGCCGCGCTCGAGGAAGTGCACCCGCTGTCTCTAGGCCACGCCCGAACTCGTCTCGCTCGGGGGCCAAGTCCACACCGGGACCGAGCCTGCCTCTGTGCCGCGCCCGAGCCCTTCTCACTCGGGGGCTAGGTCCCTGCTGCGAATCGGCCATCGGACTGAGGCTCTTACCTCCGAGGGACCACGGAAATCACCTCAGGAAACTCAACTGGGGGAGGGACCAAATGGTATCACCGCAGGAGCGCGGGGCTCGTCTTCAGGTAGGATTCTTCTATGAAGTTTAGTCTTTAGAATTTGGAAAAATGCTCAGCGAGCGTGAGGTAGCTCCAAACTGCTTTGGAGACGGAAATTACTGAGTTGCTGCACTTCCTGCGGGGGTATATGTACCCCGTGCTGACGTCAGATCAGTCTCCAACTGCTAGCACGAGCACACTATACCCACTTGTTTTGAGTCCATTTCCTAGCTACACGCTAGGAAAATTTAGATTCTTCAATCTCTCCTCATAAGTCATTCGATGAAGACCTTCCACCTTTTTGGTCGCCCTTCTCTGGACCGCCTCCATCTTGTCTCTGTCTCTTTGGAGATACGGTCTCCAGAACTGAACACAGTACTCCAGGTGAGGCCTCACCAAGGACCTGTACAAGGGGATAATCACTTCCCTTTTCTTACTCGATATTCCTCTCTCTATGCAGCCCAGCATTCTTCTGGCTTTAGCTATCGCCTTGTCACACTGTTTCGCTGACTTCAGATTATTAGACACTATCACCCCAAAGTCTCTCTCCTGCTTCATGCACATCAGCCCTTCTCCCCCCATCGAATACAGTTCATTCGGATTTCCACACCCCATATGCATGACTCTGCACTTCTTGGCATTGAATCTCAGCTGCCATATCTTTGACCACTCTTCCAGCTTCCTTAAATCCTGTCTCATTCTCTCCACTCCTTCCAGCGTGTCCACTCTGTTGCAGATCTTTGTGTCCAGGTCCCTATTAGAGTGCCCCATGACATGCATAGACTTTGACGCTTACCCGCAACACCAGGTACGTAGGGATCGGCAGACTGCGATCCTGAGTCGCTATTAACTAGGTCCAATGACTGAGCCTGAAGAAAAGACTGTAGCCCTTGAAAAAATTCCTCCCGAGACAAGGAAGACGTATCCAGGCCAAAACTAGGTAGCATTGGTACTACGCTCCCTGAACTACCTTTTCCCGCTAAGGAACTAGTTAGGGGAGTCCCAATTCCAGGCAAGATCTCTGGCGATTCTTTTCCTATTCCCACAAGCTGGGAAGGACCGGGCTTAGCAAAATCAGATGGAGACAAGTCTCCTTGAGCCTCCAAATAGCACTCACACAAATTAGAGGGAATGCCAAGCTGAAATGGCTGAATATGGCAAGGCGCTTAGGCTTCTTTGCTATTGGTGCCATAATAAATCACAGTCTCTAAACTGACTCTGAGAAGAGTGCACGCCTGGCTGAGCTCATTGCTTGAAAAAGACTGGACGCCCAAAAATTAGGTGTCCAAAATACCTGATCAGCTGGATGCCCAATTTCTTGTGTGTCCAACTCTTAGGTGGTCTGAAGTGTATCACTGTTCGCCTAACTAGGCGCTTTCAGGCTCACTACCAAGTGCTCCAAAAGCCATCCTAAGTGCACAACTGTGCGGCCATATGCACTCAACTCAGCGCCCAGCTAGGTGCACGACGCACATCCGGACGTCCAGCACAAACAGACATCCTAAAGAGGGTAGACTTATGTGTCGTGGAAAAGCGCACGAAACTGCTGCAACCTATGATGCAACAAAATTCTGAGCCTCAGAATGGGGCCTAGCCCAAAAGATTGCTCAACCCGCCAGGTTGCCTGAGTTCCCCAACTCCCCTGAAGGGCAGGAACAGACATCAGACTGGTGCACCAAGCACAGAGAATGGAGGGGAGAAGAATCCCTAAAACCCCCCCCCCAAAAAAAAAAACTTTACCTGAGCTCAGCCCATCCCAGCCAAGAATGGAGTCGATCTACGGCTGCGGAGGGAGGGGGCATGTACCTTCATCGCTGCACTCTGCTTCATGCACCTTTCAGCTTTTTTTTGTTAATTTCTTTTTACAGCCAAGTCCACACCAGAAAAAGCAGCTACCGTACCAAAGTACTCAACTAAGGGAGAATCCACCGAAATCACTTCAGGAAATTTCGACAGAGAGGGACCATAAGGTATCATACAGGAGAATGGAGCTATACACTTCTTTCCTTCTTTCTCCTTCTATTAAACTTCAACACAATCCCCAGTAGAGAGATGCACATCCACCACCAGCTGGAGATGGAAAATACTGGCAGGTTGATGCAGGGCAGGGGTATATATACCATGACTTCAGCTTTGTTCCTTTTCCATCTGCTGGTAGAGGTGCATAACACACTAGTTCTGGATCCACCTGTCTGAACGCTAAGAAATATTTCAAGATGCCAAAGCACTTTTGGGGCACCAAAACCTTCTTGTAAGGTTAATATACAAAAGAACTCTCAAAATACCAGTGTGTATTTGAGTTCTTAAGCAATTTCAAGGTACCAAAAAATAAATAAAGCTTTGCTTATGGAAGCTCCCTCATGGTACTACATCACTCATTAGGTGCCAACAGTGCCAGGACAATTTATTGTATATACAGGACATATATTCACAATTATGCTCCTCAAACTCGCCACTCCAACTTTGACTTAACAGTGACTGCTCTTACCACATGGCACTCTCTCCTTTCGACGGTGAAGGCACCAGCTATCCATCTGGTGGTTTTGGCTCTAGCCCAGCATCATCCTTGATCTTGCCTTCTGCTATTTCCCTCTTTATCCCCCCTTCCTTTTATCCCCCCCCCCCCACTCTACATGAGCTCCCCACCCCAGGGTGGACGCATCCGTGGTTAGGAAAATTTGGGAAGGGGGATTTTGGAAAGATAATTTCCCATTCCAAATTCGAGAGAGCACGCCACCAGGACAAAGAGACCTGGAGAGGTGGAGTGACTCGGATGCGAGCAGAGGCTCTGCGTGGCCTGGTGCCACTGCAACCTCAGGGTCCATTGGGCTCTGCGCATGTCTAGGTATGCCAAGAGAGTAACACGGACAGTTGTGGCCATATGGTGCAACAGCTTCAACATGTGCAGAGCTGAAACCTGCTGGCTCTGTTGAATTACTGATCCGGGCGGTCACCAAGGTCACCGCCTGGATCGCAGCAGGAAGGCTTTTGCCTGAGCTGTGTCTAGCAGGGCTCCTATGAAGTCCAATCAAAGTGATGGGCTGAGATGGGACTTTGGGAAGTTGATGGCAAACCCTAGCGACTCCAACATCCGGATGGTCGAGTGCAAGGACTGACTTGCCCCTATCTGAGAGGTGCCCTTGATCAGCCAATCGTCCAAGTACAGGAAAACATACACTCCCAGTCTGCAGAGGTGCACCCCCACCACAGCCAGACATTTTGTGAAGACATGTGGGGCTGATGCTAGCCCAAACGGCAACACACTGAACTGGAGGTGCTGTTTTCCCACCACAATTCTGAGATACCTCCTGTGATCCAGGAAGATCTCGAAGTGAGTGTATGCATGTTTTAAATCGAGGGAGCATAGCCAGTCCCCTTTTTGCAGGAGGGGATTCAGGGTGCCCAGGGAAACCATATTGAACTTTTCTTTTTTGAAAAATCTGTTCAAGGTCCTTAGGTCTAGGATGGGACAGAGTTCCCCTGTTCTCTTTGGAATCAGAAAATACTGGGAGTAGAATCCCTGCTCTCTTTGCTCTGGTGGGGTAGGCTCAACTGCGCTGGCCATTAAGAGGGCAGAGAGCTCCCATAGTAGTACCTCCTGATGCACTATTGGCTTCCAAATGGGCACAGGGGGGGGGGGGGCAATTTGGCGGGAAACCCAATAGGTTTAATTGGTACCCTTGAGGGGCAATTGACAGAACCCACTGGTCCGAGGTTATACTGGGCCACCGATCTGCAAAGAACCGTAGCCTGCCCCCAACCGGGGATCCAGCACCTCTGGTACAGGCTTATACTCCCTACAATCCAGTCAAAACCCCAT
The DNA here is from genome assembly GCF_901001135.1 of Rhinatrema bivittatum. Taxonomy (NCBI): domain Eukaryota; kingdom Metazoa; phylum Chordata; class Amphibia; order Gymnophiona; family Rhinatrematidae; genus Rhinatrema; species Rhinatrema bivittatum. The sequence goes on along the minus strand of NC_042617.1, from coordinate 517,074,218 downwards.
CCCAGGATTTGGCTGGGGAGCTGGCTGAGGCTTGGGAGCTCTCTCTGTTGCCTGGGACAGCCACGTGAGCTCACTCTCTGTGAATGGGAGTGAGGGACCAGAGATTAGTACTTCCTCTGGGTGTAGAAAGACTTCCTCTGGCCCTGCCTCACAGACCTCCTGGCTGAAGAGGGCGGGTCTGAAGGGCGACCGGTGCTGATGCTTCCTTGGCTTCTCTCGGTGCTCAGCCCAGTCTTCCCCTGGTGCCGAGGTCAGTGACGATTAATCTAATGTCCTCAACTTGAAAGAGACTAACAGAGGCGGGTCCCCGGAACCCCTATCTGCCGATGCTGATGGCTCGATGTTCATCTGTGTGGCTTCCAGGTCCATTGGTGCAAATGCCACCGATGTCGATACCTTGGCCTTTGACCCAAATAATTTTTCCATCAAGCCAAGCGAGACATCCCTTGGGGGTCATCTGGGTGCATGTGCAGCAACCCTGGATGTTGTGCAATGCCCCCAGCCAGAGGACATACACCTCGTGGGGATCTGTGATGGACGTGATCCTCAGACACCACACGAGGTCATGGTAAACGAAAAGAAAAGGGAAAAATCGAGAGACTGTGACGGCAGGCGGTCGACACCAGCCAGCACCAAGGTACCGCCACCGGGGCGGGGGGGGGGGGGAAATGGAAGCGAAATAAGACTTACTGAGCTGCCAAAAATCCTGACTGGGGGGGAACTAGAGGGAATCGAGAGGGACACGCGTTTGATGGATTCACAAGAAAACCCGAAAAGAACTGTGAAAAAAAAAAGTTTCCAAAGGAAATTTCTAAGAAAAAGCCACAAGCTCACTCTACCGCGAGGTGAAAGCTCTGTGAGAAAAAAAAAAGAGACTGAAGAGGGACCCTGTGTGGATGCATGGAACAGGGCATGCTGGGCATGCTCAGTATGCTCAGTCAAAGTTTCAGAAACTTTGACATAAGTTTTCCATGCCGGGCTCCATCTGATGTCGTCACCCATGTGAGAGGACTACCATCCCTGCTTGTTCTAGGAGAAATAATTAGATCAACTAATTGAATTTGTATTGCTGATTCAACTCCCTGCAAAATAGGAATGCTTTGCTTAAGATTAAATAGCCATTCTGTGAACTTAATACCACTTTTGGTGACACTGAATTTGAGGGATACTAATACATGTACATTACTTGCCCAAGACTTATTGCATGAATGCTCATTTCCTAGGCTGGAAAATATTAAATGCATCTTACCTTCCTGCCTGCTGCAGTACAGTTCCACTGCCAGTTCTTCTCCATGTTTCGGTACCAGTTCAAAGGTCCCCTTTAAAGAGACAAAGAAAAGAGAAAAGAAAGAAGCAATGAAGAAAGGTAAAAATATACCAAACTATTGTAGAATTAATGGTTGAATATGCTTGAATTTACCCTTGGAATTCAGCTTTTAAACTAATATTCCAACAAAGCTCTAGTTATTAACATGGCTGGAAAAACTGTGGTTTTTAAATTTTCTGTCGCTCTGATACTCTGACTTTTCTGGCTAACAAAGATTTCTTGCACTAGAACTGCCACAATCTCCTCAGAGGGCTCCACGAACTGTAGAATGTTCAGCATTTTGAACCCTGATGCCTCCTCCTTCTGCAAAGTAATGGAATGGCTTCAGCCATTCTCTGAATAAATGAGCTTGAGAAATTTTAATTTCCTTATCTAATTATTTATTTATTTAGAGAATTTTATATACCGACAGCCGTTTGCACATCGTATCGGTTTACATATAACTTATAACTAATTGGCAATGCCATTACATAGAACAGGAACAAAGTGTACAATAACTAACCATAACAAGATAACCTGGATAACTGAGAAACTATTTACGGGATTCAATGGTATATACACCATGATTTGGTTAGAAACGGAGTCCATAGAATGATTGAGTATCTGGGAAGGCAAAAGAGTGTTACAGGATTTGCGAGTGAACAAAATCTTAACAGAGTAGTGTAACAGATATAGTTTTAGCAGGGGGGGGGGGAGGGAGGGACAGCATGAGAAGCTTAAATAATTGTTGACAGAGGTCACAGGGAAGACCTGTTGATGTCTCTTTATCAGATAAATCTCCAGATCCATAACCATACCGCCAGGTATATTCTGAGTCTGAGCCCAATTAGTAAGCTGGAGGTGAGAACACAGAACTCACCCAACTAGCAGACAAGCCTCAGAAAGGCTTGTCTGCTAGTTCCTGCTAGGTCTAGACCCCAACAGACAACAACTTGTCTGTTGGGGTCTAGACCTAGAGGAACTCCTGTGCCTTAGATAAGTTCCCCCTCTCCAAGATGGGTTGCAAATCACCATCGGTGCAGTGGATATCGAAGTCTATTCCCCTCCAGGAACAGATATCAGTATCAATTCACCGGGAGGCTGTAAGGACTCCAGTATTGGATGGATATCTGTCTGCATCAACATTAATGCTTTAATGGCGGTGTACCAATGCTTTGCATTGCCTTATCCAAAGTCTGATTAATCTTCCTGTCTAACGTCTCCTCAACAGGATGTCAACACCTGCTGGGAGGCAGGAGGGTTAGCTACAGCTTCCTAGGAAGCCTGAGGTGTATTGATGGTAGACAGCTGGACCTGTGTAGATTTCTGCGATTCCCAGGAATTCAAGGAGGATGAATTCTCCTTGCCATGGAAACAATTCAAAGATTTCATGACCACAGTCATAGCATTCCTACTTCCAGCATCATGCATGAATGGAAACATATGCCAATGCTTCTTGGCCTTCACTCGTCACAACTTCAAAACTCAATGTCGGAACCAAAGAGGCTGAACCCTAGCCTTCTTTGGGTGGGAGGAGATAGTCAATTTGTTACCCCGGTCCTTTCCAGTGATCCATGTTGAGGGGCGTATGATATCTTTTCAATGCCGATGTACTGCCAGCATCCTATGCAGCTACTGGGTCCATCAGTGTCGATAATTCCGATGCAAATATTGATGGGCTGGATTTGCGATTTCCAAAGTGCTTTTCTATTGGGTCATGCTGGGACCTACGTCCCCTAGGGGTCATGGTAGCACAGTCGCCAACCCTAAATGTCGTGGTTGGTCCACAGGCGCAGGACACATCTATCATGGGGATCTGTGATAGATATGAGCCTGTTGTACAGGGCCACCTCTTGAAGCAACTGGAAGATATTTCCATTAGAAAACTGAATGAAAAATCAGCAACATGAAATCAAGACTATGATCAATATGCGGTCGATGGCACCTCGGTGTACCACATGAATGTCTGAAAAAGAATCAAAATTTAAGAAAACAACCAAAAAACCTAAGGAGAACTAAAAGGCAGAATAAAGATCGTGGGACCCTACAATAAGTGATTCCTGCCTGGACAAGATATCAAAGGATCCCAATGCAGGATGGGTGTAATGATCCGTGACCAGTGAACTCTGCGAAAAAGATTGGACTGAAGGGACCCCATCATGGATGTGTGGCAGTACAGCATGCTCCACTGGGACATACTCATAGAAACTTTGAGATAAAAGTTGCATGCTGGGCTCCATCGGATATCATTCTACTTGTGAGGAGTGCCATCCTGCTTGTTTTCTGAGAAAATAAGATCTCCTTGGGCATAATTAATGCCCTTTCTGTGCACAATAAAATACCAATTATTTATTTATTAACATATACTATTTTGATAATGTGTTTATTTCTGAATCATGATTGTTGGAATTGGATGTGATTATTGGATTTTAAGCAACTAATTTCTAGTCCAACTCAAAGTGGACATACATTGGATCTTATTTTAACATAGATTCTTTATGTTTTTCAGATATATTTTCAAGTTTCTCAATTATGTTGATACCATGATCCGAATATAAGCTGATTAGATTTCAGTGATTGGGCAGTACTCCTTCTGTTGCAGTGGTTACAAAAGCTTTAGGTAATTTAGTTGTGGGGGTGGGTATTAATACACAGAGTTTGATGCTGTATGGCTTCAGCTGAAGGACAACCTGTTTGGAGATTTTATGTTGGTTGATTCCTTTCCTGTAGCTCTGCTTAAAAAAAAAAAAAAATCCATTATTGAGAAGCATCAGGTGCCTTGGATTTCAGCTGTTTTAATTCTAAAAAAGGCATTACATTGCTTGGAGCAGAGATGGAGAAAAACCTAGAGTACTCTCTGACAAGGAGGCCTATCAGCAGACCCTGCATAATAATAGCATTCTTTAGATATTACTAACAAGGATTTTTTTGTACAACCAAAAGATTAGTTCCTCACTGACTCAGCCTTGAGAGTTATTTGAAACAATGAAAAATCTTGTTGAACCACATTCTAAAAACTGAATTCTTCCTCTCCTAGTTGTGAAGCCTGGATTAACCAATTTTCTTTTAAGGTTAAGAGGCTCTGTGGCTCTTTCAATGGTGATTTAGTTAGGAATGCTTCCCCAATTGTAGGGATACATGAGTACTGGAAGAAATTTTGTTCAGTTTCTCTTAGGGACGCGTTTTTGTTTGAAACAAATAATGTCCACATTTTTTCTATTTCTTTTTAAATAAACTCTTAGTTAAAACATTGCTATTTTTGTTTTAGTATTGTATTTTTTTTTTACTTTTGATTCTTATGTTTTATTGTATACTGCCTTAAGCTCCGATGTTGACTGTATATAAATTTGTAAATAAACAAAAGCAAATGCAACAATAATGACAAACAAAATTTTGTTTTTTTCTTTAATTTTTAGTGCAATAAGCAAAAAAAGGTAAAAAATACCAAACTATTGTAGAATTGATAGTTGAATATGCTTGAATTTATCCTTGGAATACAGCCAATAACGTAATATTCCAACAAAGCAACACTATTTATGGATTTGGCTGGAAAAATTGTTTCTGAATAATGTGCACTATTTGTAAATTATTGAGTACATTTTCAAAGGGGTTATGAGCAGAAAATGAGAAATTACTACTTACCTTATAATTTCTTTTTCCTTAATTTAGACAGATGGGTAAAGGTCCAGTGGGTTATGCACAGTCGCAGTATATATACTCCTGACTGACATCAGCCTACAAATATTCTCTTCAAAAACAGACTAGCAAAAACTTGATTAAAAACAGATAACCATTTCAATATTCAGCCAACATGAAACACTGAGCTCAGACAAGAAATATATTAACAATAATCTAGGGACTGGAGTAACACTTACCAGTAACCCCTGGAATACGTAGCCACACAGGACGACCATAACACAAGCATACGGTAGCCAAGGGCAAGAAGCTGAACCCATCTTTCTAGATTAAGGAAAAGGAAATTATCAGGTAAATAGTAATTTCTCTTTTCCTAGCACCTAGACAGATGGGTTCAGGACCAGTAGGATATACTAAAGCTACTCCCGAATAGGGTGGGAGGTTGCCCACGGTCCAGTCAAAACCGCACGTGAAAAGGCTGCATCTTCCTGGGCCTGCACATCCAGACGATAATACCTGGAAAAGGTGTGTAAGGAGGAAGGAATACATCACAGCTCGGCAAATGTCAGCAGGAGACAACAATCTAACCTCAGTGCATGACACTGCCTGAGCTCTGGGGGAATGAGCCCTAACCTGAGTAGGCAACGGCTTTTCAGCGGCCACATATGCAGCCATGACTAGTTCCTTAATCCAGTGAGCTATTGTAGCCCGCAAAGCCGGCTTGCCCTGTCTACTTCACCATGAAGGACAAACAAGCGATCCGTATTTCAGAAAGGCTTAGAAACCTCCAGATACCAAGGGACGCAATGGGCGATATTCCTCCACATCTCTTTCCTTATCCAGAGATGGCAAGGAAATGGACTGATTCAAGTAAAAATCTGAGACCATTTTAGGCAAGAAGGAAGGAAGATTACGTAGTTGAATCGCTCTTGGAATCACCAGAAAGAACGGTTCCCGACAAGACAAGGCCTACAGTTCGGAAATTTGACACGCAGAACATAGCGCCACCAGAAATACAGTTTTCAAGGTCAGTAAGTGCAAGGAAAGGGAGCGCATCGGTCGAAACATAGGACCAGCCAAAAAGTCCAAAACCAGATTAAGACTCTTCAAGGCTACCAGTAACAGCAAGGGAGGACGGAGATTTTTCACTCTTCTCAAGAAATGGCCACATCAGGATGAGATAAGGATTCACCATTCACCTGACCCTTGAAACAGGCAAGTGCCACTACCTGTACCTTCAAGGAATTAAGGGCCAACCCTTTATTCATCCCATCCTGCAAAAATTCCAAAATGAGCAACTCCTAACTGAACAAGGAAACACTCCTTGATCCTCACACCAAACCTCAAACACTTTCCAAACCCTTACATAGGCTAAGGAAGTGGATAACTTTCATGCTCGTAGCAAGGTGGCAATCAGCAAAGTAGAATATGCATGCTTCAAAAAGCGAGCCCTCTAAAGGGCCATACCGAAAGATAAAACAAAATCGGATCTTCATGAAGGACAGGTCCCTGCTGCAATAGATTTCTATGTGCCGGAAGATGAAAGGGGAGTCTACCAGGTGTCTTTGCAGATCTGCATACCATGGTCTCCAGGACCAATCCAGTGCCACCGAAAGCATCATCCCCATGTGCTCTTCGACCCTCCGAACTATTCTGCCCAACATGGACCATGGAGGAAAGTCTCATGGCAGCTTCTCCTCCAGTCAGACCTGCACGAGAGCAGAGCATAGATATCCAAGGACTTCAGATCTCTCCTGTGACTGAAGAATCGTGGAACCTTTGCATTGCAAGAAGTCACCAGTAGGTCCAGAAATGGAAGGCCCCAGGATCCACTTTCAAGCTGGAATCCCTCATCTGACAATACCCATTCTCCTGGGTCCAGACTCTCCCTGCTGAGAAAGTCTGATCTTACATTGTCTTTTCCTGCAATATGCGAGGCAGAGATCTCTTGAAGATTCACTTTCACCCATTCTATAGGTTGATCTATTTCTTGTGACACTTGATGGCTCTTGATTCCTCCCTACCGATTCATGTAAGCCACCGTCATTACATTGTCAGACATTACCTGGACCGCTTGAGCCTGCAGCTGAACTGAAAGCATGCCAATTGGATCACACAGGCTTTCAGCCGACTGATGCTCCAGAGAGACTCCTCTGAATGCAAGCGCCTTTGCGCCAATAGTTCCTGACAGTGAGCTCCCCAACCCTGGAGGCTCTCATCTGTCATGAGTGCCAACCAGTCTGGAGAGGTCAGGGAAACTCCCTTTCGCAGATGATCCACTTGCAACCACCACCGGAGATGAGAGCAGTCTTCCATTGGCAGGTGGAGTCGAATAGAGTAATCCTGAAACTACAGGTTCCAACAAAACAACAGGAAGTGCTGAAGAGGAATCATGTGCGCCCTCGTCCATGGCACCACTTCTAGGGTTGCTGCCATCAAACCGAGTACCTGTAGATAGGCCCACACATTTGCGCGTATAGGGTTCACCAAGAGATGTACCTGCATCATGAACTTCTGAATATGAGCTTCTGGCAAGAAAACTTTGCCCTGCTTCATGTCATACCAATCGCACAATGACTGAGATGGCTGAAGACTGCTCTTGGCTTGGTTCACCACCTAACCGAGTTATTGCAACAGGGAGATCACCTTTCGGGTCACCAGTCTGTTCTCTTTCAAAGACTTGGCCTGAATCAGCCAGCTTTCTAAATACAGATGAACTAGAATCCCATCTTTCTCAACTCTGCTGTCACCCACCACCACCATACCCCTGGGAAAAATTCTGGGTGCGGTGGCCAGACCAAAAGGCAATGCCTGAAACCGATAATGGCACCCCAACACTCTGAAAAGCAGAAAACATTGGTGCTCTAATCGGATAGGAATATGGAGTACTCCTTGGACAGATACGAGGAGGTCAGAAATTCCCCCAATTGCATGGACATTATCACAGAGTGCAAAGTTTCCATGCAAAAACGAGTCACCTGCAAATGACAGTTGACCCCTTTGAGATCCAGGATGGGATGAGGGAGTCCTTCTTGGGCACAATGAAATAAACGGAAAATCGTATTTTCTAGAGTTGTGGGTATTGGAACCACAGCCCTTAGACTGAGGAGCCTTGACAGAGTAGACTCCACTGTCTGCTTCTTTTGCATGGAGTGGTGGGGAGACACCATGAACACATCCCGAGGAACACTGTGAAATTTCAGTGCATTTCCTTCTCGTATTACCTCCAGAACCCACTGATCCCATGTGAATAGGTTTGATTCAGTGTGAACTATTCAGAAAAGGCACACACTATCAGGCAATAGCACAGACCATTTGAATAATGAAAGAGAGGTCCTCAGGTTTTTTCTAAATAGCGCACACATTATTTGCTGAAACAAAAAAAAAATCCTACAAAATTCAGAAAAGAATCTCCCTTCAATGATATTTAACAAAAACTATTTGACCTACACACCCCTAGGTTTTGCTTCTCAAGTCTGTAATCTGTTTGTGGCTATGAATACTTCTGGGTGTGTGTTAGATCCTAGTCTTGCTAATCTGATTAAGGTAGAAGTAAGAGTGCAGGGAATAGTATTAGCTTTGTCAATCACTCCCTAATGACAACATTATGCCATCTGTATTGAAAAGGGTGGTTGTTAGCCCTTTTTAGATCTTTTGAGCCCTCCTAGTTACTATCTCATTTTATACATCCCTTTTCTGAGTATATTTATTGAGCAGGCTGGTTTGGATCAAGTTCTGGATTTTCTTTTTTTTAAACAAATTTGAGGTCTTGTACTAGTTCCAGTTGGATTTTTGCCAGAAAGACAGCACCAAGACAAATGTTCCCTCTAATTTTTGACAGGCTACGTGTACAAACATTTTCTTTTGTGCAACTTTTTATAAGCTGAACTAAAAGTTTTGCACTACGAGTCAAGAGTGCCTGAGCATAAATAGTGCAAAAAATATCAGATTTCAAATGTTTTATTTAACTGTTTTAATAAAAATAAGTCTCCATTACTTATATCATCATGAAGCAAGAATAGGATAAGTCATACTTTACTATGGCTGCAAAATTCAACTATTTCTGGGGGGGAGAAGTCAAGATGTCGGCTTGTGCGTGGTGCTTTTCAGCTCGCCCCAGAAGGTTTCCTCCCTTTTTCTGAACAGACTTCAACATGCCTCCTAAACGTAAGGGGAAAGTGTGGGTATTTCCCTCGATACCCCCCTTCCCTTGGGACAGCGTACTATCCACGAATGCACTACAATTTACCCTGTGTCAGAGGTGCCGGTCCCCCACTGATGGGTTCTGTAAAGGAGCCTCCGTCTCGTTTGATGAGTTTTCTCTGAGCCCTCCTGTGCTAAGAAATCCACAAGCGATTTCTTCACGCCTTCCTCTGGAATCGGCGCTAGTGGACCCGAGAATGGAAATCTCAGAGCAAACTACAGAGGGAGCAGCCATGGGTGGAATGGCTCGAGGAGCAATATCGAGGCAAGGGAATGAGACAGCGTCGGCATCTACAGTTACTTTGAAGTCAGCTTCTCCCGATGGAGGTGAGACCATTTTGACTTCCACAATCAATGTTCCGACATCTATGGCTTCAGTTTTGAATTTGGAACAATTGCCTTTACAAGTTTCACCCCCTAAGCCCGCTGTGGTTACATTAGACTCTCTCTGGGAACAGATGGCTCACCAGAATCTAGCCTTGCAAGGTTGTTCCTCAGATATTTGAAATTTCGTCTAAATTGGAAATCCTGACACAGGAACATAACTTCCAACTTTTGGACCACTCAAACAGGATCCAGAACCTAGAAAATCAAGTCAAAGATGTGCAGAATGTACAGTCATCTATAGTCCAGGATCGCATCGCTTTAAAGAGGAAAGTAGAATTAGTTGAAAATCGTTTAAGACATCTTAATTTAAGATTTTTGAATTTTCCTAGGATAGTTGGTGAACAGCCATGTGTTACCCTTCGGAGATATATGATTGAAATGTTATTTATTTAGATTTTTTATATTCCACTTTTCGCACATTTTCTTTCAGCGCTTCAAAGTGGATTACATTCAGGTAGGTACTGTAGGAATATTACATATTCCCCTGGATAATATCCCTTCTTTTAATAAGATGTATTTCCTTCCATTCTCATGTACAAGAAAGAATGTGGCATATCAACAACTGGACTTGGGGAACTTAATGGAATTCCTAGAGCCTTCTACTAAAGAGATTTTTGAGAGAGCAACTCTGTTGGCTTCATTTATTTATGAACAAGATCTAGGTTTGGTTATGCAAAGCTGTTTCCAGTATATGGGAGCTAATTTCATAGGCCAGTTTGTCCAGATTTTTCCAGATCTGGCTAAAGCCACACAAGAGAGAAGAAAAGGTTTTCTGGCCCTACGCTAGGAAACACAATTTTTAGGCACCTCCTTCCAGTTAAGATATCCGTGCAAATGTATTATTAAGTTTAACAATGACATTTATATATTTTTTTATTCCTGAACCACTTAAATTGTTCTTGGATTCTCGTAGAAGGTTGTTGCCCACCTCTTCATCCATTGAGAGTTCTATTATTTAGACTAGAGTAAGGGTAAAATTCACAAATTATGGCATTTCCTAATTTAATTTATCTTCTGTTGGCTCCTTTTTTTTTTTGCTCCCCCCTAATAGAAAGATTTGTGGTCTGAATATTAATATTTATTTCTAATGTGACTATTACCTTAAATTTTGTTTCTATTTTCTGTACAAAGATATTATGCTTTGTAATTTTGTTAAAATGCAATAAAAACCAAAAAAAAAATTCAACTATTTCTATATGGCTAGACACACCATGAAGTAACAAAACCCCATATTAAAGACACTCAAAATCTATATAGCAAACCTATCATAGTGTAACAGTAATAAATAAAAAGGACTAAAAAAACCCAACTCTACCTATGAAAAAGCAGCACTATAAATATTACTTTGGGTCCCAAAATACCAATACATTACCTAATGGAGGAATGAAATAAACCAGATTGCTATAGATCCCTATACAGACACTATACTCCAGCAGAATCTCTCACTTTGGTCACATGCACAGAACAGAGGCAGACCCTCAAATACAGAATAAAGGATCACAAATTAGAGCCAGTGATATGCAGACAAAAGCTGTAATGGAAACCCCAAGAAGCCAGACTCTGTCTACAGTGTAACAATGGAAAAATAGAAATATTACCATTCCTCATAAAACAATAAAATCAAGAAACATAAAGCATCAATTCTAATAGCAAAACCATATTAATAAAAGAATAAATATTTCAAAACTGCTGATGAATAGAACAATAATTAAAGTCATATACTTTCTTTTTTTTTAAAATTTTCCAAGCAATAAAATATTTCAAAATAGCAGACATCAAAAAATACCCAATAATTAAAACTAATAAGGACTTTAAAAATCCAAGCTTTCAACATCTGGGAACTTTTGATTTCCCGTTATCTTGAGATTGCTGTGGATTAGTGTGGGGGGACTTTCTCCTCTCATATATACACACACATTCATGCTCTCTCACACACGTGCTTTTTCATACACACATAGATGCTCTTATACACAGATACTTTCACACATACACTTTCACAAACAGATACTCACATGCTCTTTCGCACAGATGCTCACATTTTTTCACACATACACAGATGTTATCACATATGCGCTCACATACATGCTCTTCCAGACACATACAACATACGCTCTCTCACCTACACATACTCACACATGTATGTACTTTCTCCAATATATATACACATGCTCTCTCAGAAACACTCTCCCCCCTCTACCTCACTCACATGTGTTGCCTCTCCCTTTCTTTGCTGAGGGCTGCATAAACTCAGCCAGGGTCTCTCGTTTTTTCCTGCGGCCAGCAGCTGTCTCTTCTTTGCTACTGGTGGATTGGGCTGCACAAATGGTACATAAGGCCATCCCTTCTTTGTGGCCGGCAGCTTGAGCTCCACCAGCAACACACGGGGCCCTCCTTCACCGCTGCCTGTGGCCCATAGGGTCTTCTCTCTTCTTCAGCTGCCAAGTGGGCCTTTTCTGTTTTTCAGCCCCCAGGAGAGGAGCTTGTGTTCACAATGCTCTGCTGTGTGAATGGGGTCCAGAGTCTGTGTGTGTGCACATGCAGACACCTTAGAGGGACCTTGTTAGTTTCTTTGCTAGATTTCTTGCGAAGTCATCTCAACGGAGGTAATCCAGTTCCATCTCTGCCTAGAGATTTTGTCAGCATTTCATACTTTGAATCATGCTTTGCAACTGGGTCAATTAGATGCTGTGGGTAAGGATCCTCAGATTTTGAGATGGTTTCAATTGTTTCTGTCTGACCATTGGCAACAAGTCATTTTGGGGCATCAATCTTTCAGGTGGAGAGCTGAAGAGACCAAGGTGTTACGGGGTCAAAAAACATAACATAAGAACACAGGATGTGTCATATTGGGTCACAACAAGAATCCACGAAGCCCAGTATCCTGGCTTCAACAGTGGCCAATCCAAGCCACAAGTACCTGGCAAATCCCCATACATTAAATAGATCCCATGCTACTAATGCCGACAACAAGCTGTGGCTACTCCCTATTGATTAATAGCAGTTTATGGACTTCTCCAGGAATTTATCCAAACCTTTTTTAAACCCAGCAACACTAGTTGCCTTAACTACAACCTCTGGCAACAAATTCCAGAGCTTTATTGTGCATGGAGTGAAAAAACTTTCTATGATTTGTTTTAAATGTGCTATTGCTAACTTCATGGAGTATCCCCTAGTTCTTGTATTATCCAAGAGTAAATAACCATTTCACATTTACCTGTTCAAGTCCTTTCATGATTTTGTAGACCTCTATCATATCCCCTCTCAGCCATCTCTTCTCCAAGCTGAATAACTCTAACCTCTTTAGCCTTTCCATCCCTTTTACATTTTTGTCGCTTTTCTCTGTACTTTCTCCAGTGTAACTATATCTTTTTTGAGATGCGGCAACTAGAAGTGCACACAGTATTGAAGATGCAATCTAACTATTGAGCAGTACAGAGGCATTATGACATCCTCTGTTTTATTTGCGATTCCCTTCCTAATAATTCCTAATGGAGAAATTACTTACCTGATAATTTCGTTTTCCTTAGTGTAGACAGATGGACTCAGGACCAATGGGTATAGTGTACTCCTGATAGCAGTTGGAGTCGGATCAGATTTCAATCTGACGTCAGCCCCTAGTACATATACCCCTGCAGGAAGTGCAGCTCTTCAGTATTCTCCTCGAAAAGCATTGTGGATATATGTGTGACCGACTAATTTGAATAACTTGGATAACTTCATAACTTGGTTAAACTTTATAACTTGGTTAACTTGATTAACTTGAACTGGTTGGATTGACTATAGCTGGAGACCGCCAGTGTACTCAACCAGAAGCGTCGACACCCGGCAGGGTGGAAATCCTCAGTGACTGAAAACATGGCTTACCCTTGATCATTCGAATTCCATGTGTAACAGCAGCCAAGGGTGGGATGTTGAGTCCATCTGTCTACACTAAGGAAAATGAAATTATCGGGTAAGTAATTTCTCCATTTCCTAGCGTGTAGCAGATGGACTCAGGACCAATGGGATGTATAAAAGCTACTCCCAAACCGGGTAGGAGGCTGCCCGTGACCCACTTAGTACTGCCCTTGCAAATGCCGTGTCCCCCCGAGCCTGAACATCCAGGCGGTAAAATCTGGAGAAGGTGTGGATGGAGGACCATGTCGCCGCCTTGCAAATCTCGGCAGGTGACAGCATTCTGGTTTCTGCCCAGGATACTGCCTGGGCTCTGGTAGAATGGGCCTTGACCTGTAGCGGCGGTGGTTTGCCTGCTTCTACGTAGGCTGCCTTAATGACTTCCTTGATCCAGCGGGCTATGGTTGCCCGCGAGGCCGCTTCCCCTTGTCTCTTCCCACTGAGAAGGACGAAAAGGTGGTCCGTTTTTCGTACGGGTTCCAACATCTCCAGGTATCTGGACAGACGTCTGCCGATGTTTAGGTGACGTAGACTTCGAGCTTCTTCCGAATTCTTAGCTCATCCGGCGATGGTAGTGAGATGGTTTGGTTAAGGTAGAAGTGTGATACCACTTTGGGAAGGAACGAAGGGACCGTGCGTAGCTGTATGGCTCCCGGGGTGAGCCTGAGGAACGGTTCACGGCAGGACAGTGCTTGTAGTTCTGAAATGCGGCAGGCTGAACAAACCACCAGCAGGAATGCTGTCTTTAACGTTAACAGGCAGAGGGACAGCCCTCTGAGGGGCCTGAAAGAGGTTCCTGCTAGGAAATCCAGGACCAGGTTGAGATTCCAAAGAGGTACCGGCCACTTTAGTGGTGGGCGTATGTGCTTGACTCCTTTCAGGAAGCGTGACACGTCCGGGTGAGAAGCTATGCTGTCGCCCTCGCTCTTGGAGCCGTAGCATGCCATTGCGGCCACCTGTACCTTGATGGAGTTGAGGGACAGCCCTTTCTCTAGCCCGTTCTGTAAGAATTCTAGGATCATGGGAATTCTACTTGAGTGTGGCTTGATATCGTGGTCTTCGCACCAGGCTTCAAATACTCTCCAAATACTTATGTACATTAGGGATGTGGAGAACTTGCGTGCTCGGAGTAGGGTGTCTATTACAGCCCCCGAGTATCCGCCCTTTCTCAGGCGAGCCCTCTCAATGGCCAGGACGTAAGAGAGAATTGAGCTGGATCCTTGTAGAGGATCGGTCCTTTTTGGAGCAGGTCTCTGTGTGGAGGCAGTGGTAGAGGGTTCCCTGCCAGTAGTCTTCTCATGTCTGCGTACCACGGTCTTCTTGGCCAGTCCGGGGACACTAGTAGAACTAGTCCCCTGTGTAGTTGTATCTTGTGAATGATTGCGCCCAATAGGGGCCACGGCGGGAATGCGTATAATAGGGTCCCCTGTGGCCAGGTCTGTACCAGGGCATCGATCCCCTGGGACTGAAGTTCCCGCCTGCGGCTGAAGTACCTGGGTACTTGGGCGTTGGACCAGCTTGCCAGAAGGTCCATGTCCGGTGTCCCCTACCGGTTGACTATCAGTTGGAACACTGTGGACGACAGCTTCCATTCTCCTGGGTCTAGACTTTCCCTGCTGAGGTAGTCTGCCGTGATGTTGTCTTTCCTGGCAATGTGGACGGCCGAGATCTCCTGGAGGTTTACTTCCACCCACGTCATTAGGGGGTCTATTTCCAGAGACACCTGCTGGCTTCTGGTCCCCCCACTGCCGGTTGATGTAGGCCACTGTTGTGGCGTTGTCCGACATTACTCTGACCGCTTTGTCTCGGAGTCTGTGATCGAATCGTAGACAGGCTAGTCTGACTGCCCGCACTTCTAGGCGGTAGATGTTCCATCCCGCCTCTTCTGCGTTCCATTGCCCTTGGGCGGTTAACTCCTCGCCGTGTGCTCCCCATCCTTGTAGGCTGGCATCTGTGGTGAGCAGAGTCCAGGTTGGGGAGGATAGCCTTGATCCCTCAAGTCAGCTCAGGTGGCTGACTTGCAGCCACCATCGTAGCTGGGTCTGGACTCTGCCCGGGAGTGAGAGACGTATGGCGTAATTCTGAGACCGTGGATTCCATCGTGATAGGAGTGAGCGCTGCAGGGGTCTCATGTGAGCTCGTGCCCATGGCACTACTTCTAGTGTGGATGCCATCAGACAGAGGACTTGCAGGTAATCCCATGTTGTAGGCAGAGGTTCGCTCAGTAGGAATTGTAACCGGTTCCACAGTTTTGATCTCCTTGTGGGAGTCAGGCTGACCTTGTCTTCTTTGGTGTCGAATCGGACTCCTAGGTATTCTAGAGACTGTGAGGGCTGTAGACAACTTTTGCTTGTGTTTACCACCCAACCTAGGCTCTCCAGTAGAGTTTTGACTCTGTTGGTTGCTTGGCGGCTTTCCTCTGGGGATTTTGCCCTGATCAGCCAGTCGTCTAGGTAAGGCTTTACGAGGACTCCTTCCTTCCTTAGTGTTGCCGCCACCACCATGATCTTGGTGAACGTCCGGGGTGCAGTGGCTAACCCGAAGGGTAGTGCCTGGAACTGGTAGTGATGGTCCAGGATTTTGAAGCATAGATGGCGCTGGTGTTCCTGATGAATTGGGATGTGTGGGTAGGCCTCCGATACATCCAGGGATGTGAGAAACTCTCCCGGTTGTATCGCCCTTATTATGGAGCGTAGGGTTTCCATGCGGAAGCAGGGAATCCTTAGGTGGTGGTTGACTGACTTGAGGTCCAGGATGGGCCTGAAAGTCCCCTCTTTCATGGGGACGATAAAATAAATTGAATAATGCCTAGTATTTATTTCTTGTGGAGGTACTGGGGTGATGGCCTCGAGGGCCAGTAGTCTGGTCAGTGTAGCTTCCACTGCCGCCCTCTTGGAGAGGTCGTGGCAGGGGAATTCCACGAACTTGTCCGGAGGGGTTCGCAGGAAACCCAGGTAGTACCCCTCCCGAATAATGGCTAGGACCCACTTGTCCGAAGTTATCTCGACCCATCTGTGGTAGAATAGGGCTAGTCTGCCCTCTATTACTTCGTCCCTTGGATGGGTCGGCTGAATCTCATTATGGGGTATGGCTGGGGCCTGCACCCGAACTGGTTCCCCTCTTGTTGGTTCCTGCCCGTAGGTCTGGGTGCTTGATAGCTGTTTCTGTATGGATTGAAGCGCTGAGAGCTCCTGCCCCTGGAGGATCAGGGGAAGGGTCGCTGGTTTCTCTTAGTCCTGTCCTCAGTTAGGCACGGCAATGGGGACTCGCCCCATTTGTCGGCCAGCTTCTCTAGCTCGCTGCTGAACAGGAGGGATCCTTTCAAGGGCATCCTTGTGAAGCGAGTTTTGGAAGATGCGTCGGCTGACCAGCTTCGGAGCCAGAGTTGTCTCCTGGCAGCCACCGCAGATTACACTCCTCTGGCCTCAATGCGCACCAGATCGGAAGCAGTGTCCATAAGGAATGATACTGCTGGTTCCATGACTTCTCCAGGGGTGTTGCTCCTGGTCTGAGATAAGCAGGCACGAGTCACAACAGTGCAGCAGGCCGCTATTTGTAGGGACATAGCGGCTACGTCAAAAGACTGTTTAAGGATGGATTCCAGGCGCCGGTCATGTGCATCTTTGACGCTGCTCCTTCCTCCACAGGGATAGTAGTGTGCTTTGAGACCACGCAGACCATGGCATCAACTTTTGGGCATGTCAGGAGGTCTTTGGCTGCCGGGTCCAGGGGGTACATGGCTGCCATAGCTCATCCTCTATCCCCCGGTAGATATCCTCCTACATCTACATTAAGTATCCGTTATTCTAGAACCGCCCTGTATATTAACATTGCAATGTATATATGTATTTAAGTTCATCAGCAAAGCAACTGCTCCCTGCTGATAGTCTCTTCTATACATTTAGAATAGAAATTGTTAATCTTTCTCACTCTTCAAAAGCCAGGTTTGATCTCCTTGTTTTAATGTAACTTTTTTTTTTTTTTCGCTTCCTATGTTTATTGGTTTCCCCTTGTTTTTTGTAAACCGGTACGATAAGACCTGTCTTGAGCATCGGTATATTAAAAGAACCTAAATAAATAAAATAAATACATAAATCCTCCTTTGAATGAGGACTCTGGAGCACTCCATTCCAGGCCAATTAGTTGCTGGACGGCTTGTAACAGAGGGAAATGGTGAGAGGTCTGGCAGAGGCCCTCTAGAGGGGATTCGACTTAGACTCCCCCGAAGAACCTGGGCCTGGGAAAGCGAGCTCCTTTAGGCTGTGAGTGACCAGGTCAGGAAGCTCGTCCTTGGTGAAGAAGCGTTTCATGGTTCGGTGAGGCTCTGTTCCCAGGGGAAGCTCCCCCTCTTCTAGGGGCTCTGCTTCCTCTTCAGAGTAGTCCGTGTCCTCATAGGTGGGGCTTCTGGGCGGTGGAAACCTTTGTCTAGGCCTCGAGGGGCCTGGGCCATACAGGTCTTCTGGCAGCAAATGTGGCTGATCAGCCAGAGGTTCCGTTTGCATGTGAACAAAGGTATGTAGCCCTTTAAAGAACTCCAGCCATGAGATAAACGCTGGATCCAAGCCAAGCGGCGCAGGGTCCCTGGGGGTCCCCGTCTGCAGGGGTGTCCCGCTAGGTCTGGGGTACCCACCGAGGAACTATTACTCGGCCCTGGGTGGGACTGGCCCTGGGCTGGATAACCCAGGGCCTCCTCGCACTGAGTGCACAGCGAGTTGGCCTCCTCGCTTTGTGCAGCTCTGATATGGCAAGCTGGGAAAAGGCCTTGAGCCTTCATCTCTGTTTCCAGTGGTGCCATGGTTATTGGCGCGTAACCCCTGATGTGATCCGGCGCGTCTAAGATATGTGTGTGGGTTGTGCGCGCAGCCCGGTAGGCGTGCGGCGGGTGTATAACATGCGCACGGCCCTTGTGCATGTAACTTTATGCGTACAATGATTATGTGCATGTAACTTTATGCGCACATGTAATTTGTGCGCCTAGCTAGACTTGCGCGCTCGGGACGAGCCGACGAATGGAGCGGCAAATAGGGCCAAGATGGCGACGGCGACCACCTCGGAGGGTCTCCATGTGGGTAGACACTTTAAACTAACCGGGGCCTGGCCCTGCTAGGGCGGATCAACCCAGTGGCACTAGTCCCGGCCGGCGACCTGTGCGACTCCTCGAATCTCTGAGACCGGAGTCAACGCCGAGGATCTCTACCTTACCTTGTCTTCGGCGCTTCTCGGTTTCGTTCCGGGTGGTCTCTGGCTTCGGGGGGAGAGGTCAAAATACCTTCACTGCCGCGCTCGAGGGTGCACCCGCTGCCTCACAGCCGCGCCCGGGATCGGGGGCTAGGCCCTCGCCGCGATTCGGCCGTTGGACCGAGGCTTACCTCCGAGAGACCACGGAAATCACCTCGGGAAGGGACCCAAAGGTATCCCCGCAGGAGAGCGGGGCTCGTCTTCAGAGGTAGGTTTTCTTCAAATTTTGGGGTTTCTACTTTGAGTTGGTTCTAACGCTGTGAGAGCGTGCAGATAGTCCCTAACTGCTATGGAGATGGAAAATACTGAAGAGCTGCACTTCCTGGAGGGGTATATGTACTAGGGGCTGACGTCAGATTGAAATCTGATCAGTCTCCAACTGATATCAGGAGTACACTATACCCACTGGTCCTGAGTCCATCTGCTACATGCTAGGAAACACTGTTTGCTTTTTTGACTGCTGGAGCACACTGAGCCAATGATTTCAATGTAATTTCAACTATAATGCCCAGATCTTTTTCCTGGGTGGTAAGTCCTAAAATGGAACCTAACATCGTGGAACTACAGCATGGGATATTTTTCCCTATATGCATCACCTTGCACTTGTCCACATTAAGTTTCATCTATCATGCGGACACCCAATCTGCCAGTCTCGCAAGTTCCTCCTATAATTTATCACAATCCACGTGCTATTTAGCTACTCTGAATAATTTTGTGTCATCTGCAAATCTGATCAATTCACTTGTTCCTCTTCAGATCATTTATAAATATACTAAAAAGCCCTGCCCCAAGTACAGATCCCTGAGGCACTCTGTTTACCTTTTTCCCACTGTGAAACTGACCATTTAATCCTAGTTTGTTTCCTGTTTTTTAACCAGTTTGCAATCCACAAAAGGACATCTCATTCTATCCCATGACTTTTTAGTTTTCTTCGAAACCTCTCATGAGGGATTTTGTCAAATGTCTTCTGATAAGTCAAATGCACCACATCTACCAGTTCACTTTTATACACATGCTTATTCACCCTTCAAAAAAAATGTAGATTTGTGAGGCAAGACATTCCTTAGGTAAATCCATGCTGTGTCCCATTAAATCATGTCTATGTAAATGTTCTGTGATTTTATTCTTTACTGTAGTTTTCCATGATTTTTCCCTTGTTTTATCCTTGGTTTTGTACAATATCTTCTTGCATCCTTTGAGCAAAGTTTTGGAATTCTTAGCATTGAAATATCGGATCTATGCAGATGATATTCAAATTTTCTTTCCACTCCAGCTTGATAATCAACAATTTCCGGCTCTTCTTACTAAATGTTTGGATTCTATGCATAAGTTGGTGTCTCAGAGGTTTTTGTAGTAAATGTTCATTGAAGCCAGTATTTATATAATGTAAACACTCAGTATACTGCTATTAGTTATGAAAAAAAGTTTGTTTTCCTAACCTATAAGTCACTTAAAACTCCAGGAAGCCAGCTTGTATTTAAGTTATTGATTATCTACTACTTTCAGGAGTTAGATTATGAGAAAACTACAATGCTGTGATGCCATATCAATATGTGATGAATTCTTAAATTTGAATTTTTTAAAACTAAACTATCATAATGAAGGCAACTGATTCCTAGATAATTACGTCATATAGTAGTTTGCCTTTATTTAATAAATAAACCCAGAGATCCCACAAATTTTCAATAATAAAATTCAATTAATTCTGTATTTGAATTTTACCTGAAACCAGACTTTTTAAATTGCTGGATATAATACTGAAGCTCTGTTTCCCCTAAAAGTGAACTTCGAGAGACATCTTCTGGTAACCCAACAAGCAATCCTCCTGGGAAGAGAAAGATAGAGAGAATATGCTCAATTATTGTTCCTATTTTTCAATGAGGTGATAAGCATTTTTAAATTAAAGGGAACAGAACTGGATTTTTACATTTCAGTCAACACCTTTAAGCATGAATGCTGAGAATAAGTGGTATTCCATGCGATCAGGACTAGTTTGGTGACATCAGCACTAATATTATTAGTTTCTAGAAGCGTAGAAAGAAATCAGTAGAATTAGGTGTCATGAAATGAAAATCCAGGGCGGACGACTCAGAACCAACATCAGGAAATATTTCTTCATGGAGAGGGTTGCGGATGCCTGGAATGTCCTTCTGGAGGAGTTGGTGATAATGGGGGTAACCTGCACGAATGGCAGGTTACCCCCATGGGGGTAAACCTGTAGTTACTACCTTGGGAAGCTTTCTGGGCAGACTAGATGGACCATTTTGGTCTTTTTCTGCAGTCATTATTATGTTATATGTTACAAAAACAGTGAAAGATTACAAAGGGGTATGGGATAAACACTGTGGATTCCTAAAAGCTAGGGGATGGAAATGAGGAAAAGAGCACATGGGGGTAACTTGCTGGTGTGGCGGTTACTACCC
This sequence comes from Rhinatrema bivittatum, assembly GCF_901001135.1. Lineage (NCBI taxonomy): Eukaryota > Metazoa > Chordata > Amphibia > Gymnophiona > Rhinatrematidae > Rhinatrema > Rhinatrema bivittatum. Next base: position 517,053,131 of record NC_042617.1, on the reverse strand, counting down.
TTAACCAACAAGCCTTCATACTGTGTTGCAACTCATTATTTGTCTCTGCTTTAATGGCAGAGGGAAAAGAGGAAAAGGGTAATTAGTTTTGGACAGCAATCAACAAGGACATGCATTTTACAGTCTGGGAAAACAAATAAGAATGGGGGTAACTTGCTGATGCGGCTATTGCTGCCCTTAACCAATAAGCCTTATACTTGTGATGTAACTCCAACACTGCTCTCTGCTTCACCGGCAAGAGATAACAGGGAATTGGACTCAGACTGCAGCCCGTTTGGGAAACTTAAGTATGGGGGTAACTTGTACGGCACGGCAGTTGACATCCGCTGAAGATACCTTTATGGAGGAGACTTATATGGCGTGGCTGGTGCTACCATAAGCTTGCTGGGCAGACTAGATGGACTATTTGGTCCTTTTCTGCCGTCATTTCTATGTTTTGATGTTTCTATAAGGACTTGTTATTGATGATTTTAACAATTATTGGGAGATGTAAAAAACGCCGTCAGCCAAATAGTTATGTACTTTTCATGAAAATAATTTGTATAAAATTTAAACATTTACAGATAAGACATTTCTATCAAGCTTTTATGGGACAAATGATTAAAATGATGATCACTTGTACAGACCAAAACTAATGATGATGTTTAGCTCTGTTATGAGCATCCCTAATTTGACTCATTTGAGGCAGTCTTGTGATTCAGAAAATTTCATAAATCATTATTAGTCAGATAAGAACATAAGATTTGCCATACTAGGTCAGACCAAAAGTCCATCTTCCCAGTATCCTGTTTTCAACAGTGGCCAACCCAGGTCACAAGTACCTTGCAGGATCCCAAGGGGTAGATAGTTTCCAAGCTGCTTATCCCAGGGATAAACAGTGGATTTCTGCAATTTTACCTTAATAGTGGTTTATGGACTTTTCCTCCAGGAACTTTCCAAATCTTTTTTAAATGTAGTTACATTAACATCTTTCACCACATCCTCCTCTGGCAATGAATTTCAGAGCTTAATTATGTGACCCGCTGGGGAGGCACCCGCTGGGGAGGCACCGAGCACACAGGCCTTCCCAGGAGAGCCGCGATCCGGGCTCCCCGCAGGCACTGCATCGTGTCAGCCGCGGCATGGAGGCAAATAAAGAAGGATTTGGAATCCAGACCTCTGAAAACCTTTGATAGCAGGAAAGAAATCAAAGTCCTGCGCTGCCTGCCTAACTTTAACGACCCATTCCATGTTTTTTTTTTTCCCAAGCCAGAGAGATGTCGCGTCTCTGAAGCTTAGGGGCTGCCCTGAGGAAACGACATCTCCGGGCAGCGGGTCGATATCGAGGGGGAGAGGTTGGACCACCAACTTCACCCCTAAAGGCAGCAAATGACAGCCCAGTAAAAGGAAAGTTAACAAACGTATCCCAAAACGATACAGCAATAAAGAAAAAAAGATGACAGGTCTCTCACTGAATGAAAGCTCTGCCTGCAAGCCTGCAGCAGGACTGCCCATAGAAAGTATAGCAAAGCTACAATGAAAAGCCTTTGCCTTTTTAATAAGATACATCCAGGTAAAAAGTGTTAACAAGAAAACAGGAGAAATAAATCAACAAAAACTATTCTCACAGAAAGAAAATGGGAGAACCAAAAGGTGCAACCCAAATCTGCTGGAGTCAGAGAAATACTGAAGGTTAACAGAGGGCGCACCAGTCATGAGGAACCGCCCTCTCAGTTTTTGCTCTGACCATCTGCTGGAAGGGGGACATAACCCATGGTCTGGACTGATCCTGGTACGTACAGGGAACAACCAATTGCCCAAAAAAGATTGAACCAGTATGCCTTCCTTTTTCAAGAAAGCTACCACCAGCATGACCTTAGAGAACCCTTGAGGAACTACTGTGGGTAGATGAGAGGGAGAGGGTGCTCTGAAATGAAGTTAAAGGCATCTCTGATTTTCCAAATGGATGGGAATGCAAATATACTTTCAAGGGTCTAGAAAGGAGAGATACTCACACCTTGCCTACCCTCCACCAGCACAGAATGAAAAGTATCCAATCTAAAGAGAAAGTCATGTAAGCTGGCATTCACACCTTTTGAGGGCAAGAATAGGCCCATGAGATTCACCATTTTTAGGGAGCCACACAATAAGTTGAGTCTTGCTTGATAAGAGGAACCATACCACTACTCGCAGCAGCTGAAGCTCAGAATGAATAACCTGAACTACCAAACCTATGATGACCAAAGCATCCCCCACTGGCCTAAAGTTATTTGGGTCCACTCCTAATACTGTTGTAAGCAACTACCTACCTCCAAGCAGCAGAGAGTGAACCTATTGTGCCTCATTATGGAGCATCTCTGATACAGAGGCTCTGAACACCTCAGGTTCTAGTCTTTTGGAGCCATGAAAGGACTGTCACTTACCTCTAGTCTTGAAAAAAAAAAAAAGAAAAAGAAGATTACCTGCCAGGCCGATAGTATCTTGAATCTTGAAACGGACTGCGCCTCTATCAGGGCAGTAAAAACAGGGACCTCTGTCCCCAGGAAGAAGTTGCGTTTCTGGATGCTTGAGATTCTTAACCAAGAGCTCAAGTTTGTCCCAAAAGAAGCATCCCTTTAAAGGGGAGCTTTCTCAAAGGAGATTGGGCACCAATCTGCTGCCCAGCTACATAGAGAGTCTCCTGGCCTAGAAGCCACAGTCTTAGGGGAAATCTGGAGCAAATCATTCAGAGCATCAACCAAGAAAGCAACAGCACTCTCTGGTCTCTGGAAGCTGCTGAATGCAGTGCAAGAGAGTATGTGCCACTAAACCATTATAAATAAAAATCTGAACAAGCAGGACTGCTGAAGAGAAATTATGCCCCAATAGTATCACAAACTTTCTGTCCTAAGGATCTTTCAGGGCAGCATCGCCTTCCACTGGGATCTTGGTTCATCTGGTCAGAGTTGCAACAAGTGCATCCACTGAGTCAATGAAAAATAAGTGGTGAAATGCCTCGAGGAAGGCATCTCCCTAGAGTCCAATCTCAGGGGCCTCCTGAACTGACAACTCCATAACCTTCTCTTCAAAGAGAAGAGGAAAGGCTATAGAGGATCTGCGCATACCTTTCATAATGAAGCAATAAGCACTGTAATCTTCTTTTTATAAAAAGAATAGATTAGGCAAAACTCTTCCTGACTGAAGGAAACTCCCCTTCCTCCACTGAGATGCAACTTGGCAAGTCTAGCAGAACTTAAAGGTTTCTCCAGCACAGCCCGCTGCTCTCCTGGATTTCTTAGTAGGGATCTGGACTTTGGGCTGCATCTGAGAGGGAGATTCCAAATTTACAGACAGCCTACCACTGCTCCCAGGCTTCTGTGTTCAGAAAGTCTGGATCAGGAAGCAGAAGAAATCAGGAGAAAATCTCCCATCCCCAGGCCAGGAGTAGCCCAATGCAGGAAATCCCACACAAGGGCCATAAATGAGACCTCCCCACAGCATCAGAAGGGGGGTCTGCAGAGAAGAAAATGCGACAGGGAAGACTCCAAAATGGTGGCCGGACCTGCCAAATATGGTGAAATGGCATGCAGCAAATGTGGGACAGAAAAGGAACCGTCCTGTGCAGTGGGAGAGGCTGCAGTCGACCTCCCTAAGGCCTTAGAAGGCATCTCTCCTGCTTGGAAACAAGCCATACAGAGTGGCTAAGTGGCAGAAGCAAAGCACCTGCAACTACAGGCTTCGCAGTGACAGCCATGCTCAGGCTTAATCATGAGCAAGCTCAGCACCTCTCCCCCAAGGCCATGCAGAAAGAGAGCTTTGGAAACTGCTCAAAAAATACCCTCCAGAGGACTTAGTCCCCAAGGAAAGTCCCCCATTGCAGAAGACACTTTTGCTTTCCTAAGCCCTGCACCAGAACAGGACTGTTCCTTTCTGCTTCTCATTAATTAAAAAAAAAAAAAAATTGGTAAAGACCAGCTATGGAGCAGACAAAGAAGAGGGGGTCGGGGGTGAGGAGGCAGTCTGAGGAACCTATAGCAAAAAAAAAAAAAAATCTGAGTTATTTTGATTTTTTTTTAATTTAAACTGCCAAGGAAGCTGAAGAAAAAGAAATAATTCCCCCCTCCTATGTCCTCAACCCAGCCTCCTCTGGTATTGGAAACCCTGTCAGTGGGCTTGCTCTCCTCAGAGTAACAGAGACCTGGCTCTAAGTTTCGAACAGTGCCTGAAGAAAGCCTCCTGCACTACTAGTCCTACCATCTGCTAGTGGCAAAGAAAGGAAATATTACTACTTACCTGATAATTTCCTTTTCTTTAATAAGGACAGAACAAATGGGTCATGCACCTCTATCAGTAGATGGAGATGGAGCAAAGCTGACATCACAGTATATATACACCTGCAGTGACATCAGTCTACCAGTAATCTCTGCAAAAGCCAACTGTGGACAAACTAACAAAACTTGATTATCAACAGATAACCATTCCAGCACTCAGCCAACAATATAACACTGACTCAGACAAACAGTGTAATAACATAAGTGTTACTCCTGTCCATAGACTAATCAGTATTCCTTGAAACACACAGCCACCCAGGAGGACAATCGCATAACCCGCCAGCAGCCAAGGGCAGGAAGGTGGATCCACCTGTTCTTAAAGAAAAGGAAATTATCAGGTAAGTAGTAATTTCTCCTCTCTTAGCATACGGATAGGTGGATCCAGAACCAGTGGGATATACCAAAGCTACTCCTGAACAGGGTGGGAGGCTGCCCACGATTTGATCAACACCGCACATGCAAAGGTTGTGCCCTCCCAGGCCTGCACATCCAGGCATTACCACTTGGAAAAGGTGTGCAATGAGGAACATGTAGCAGCTTGGCAAATGTCGATGGGAGACAACAATCTAACTTCTGCCCATGATATTGCCTGAGTCCTAGTGGAATGAGCCCTAACCTGACTAGGCAACAGCTGCTCAGCATCCACATACGCAACCATAACTACCTCCTTAATCCAGTAGGCTATTGTAGCCCGTGATGCTGGCTCGCCCTGTTTACTTCCAATGTGGAAAACAAACAGTCGATATGACTTCCTGAGAGGTTTAGTAACCTCCAAATACATCAAGATATGCCTCTTGATACCCAAGGACCATAACAGGTGATATTCCTCCGCATCTCTTTCCCTGTCCAGAGACAGCAGGGAAATGGACTGATTCAAGTGAAAATCAGAGACTACTTTTGGCAAAAAGGAAGGTATAGTACACAGCTGTATCGCCCCCAGAGTCACTCGTAGAAATGGCTTCTGGCAAGACAAGGCCTGCAGTTCGGATACTCTATTAGCAGAGGGAATTGCCACAAGAAGCACCTTTTTCAAGGTCAGTAACCTCAAGGAAAGGCTACGCATCGGTCAAAAAGTAGCGCTCGCCAAAAAATCCAAAACTAAAGACTCCACAAGGGCACCGTTAACCAAAAAGGACAACGAAGATGCTTCACTCCTTTCAAGAAATGAGCCACAACTGGATGAGCCGTCAAGGGTCCACCATTCACCTGACCTCAGAAACAGGCAAGAGCCGCCACCTGTACCTTTAATGAATTAAGGGCCAACCATTTACTCAATCCATCCTGCAAAAATTCCAAAATGAGCAGGATCTTAACTGATTGAGGAAGAACCCTTCAATCTTCACACCAAGCCTCAAACACTCGCCAAACCCGCACATAGGCTAAAGAAGTAGAGAACTTTCTCGCTCATAGCAAGGTGGCAATCACCACAGTAGAATATTCGCACTTCAGCAACCAAGCCCTCTCAAGGGACATACAGTAAGACAAAATTGAGTTGGATCTTCGTGAAGAACAGGCCCTTGCATAGCAGATCCGTGTGAGCTAGAAACTGAAGGGGAGACTCCAAGAGCCTTTGCAAATCTAAATATCACCGCCTCCTGGGCCAATCTGGTACCACTAGTGCACCATCCCCCTTGACTCTTGATCTTCTGAATCATTCTGCCCAACATGGGCCATGGAGGAAAAGCATACAGCAGCTTGCCCTCCAGCTATTCCTGCGTGAGGGCATCTATGCCCAGGGACTTTGATTCTCTCCTGTGACTGACGCGAAGAACCTTTGCATTGCAAGAACAGCAGGTCCAGAAATGGAAGGCCCCAGCAATCCACTACAAGCTGGAAAGCCTCATTTGACAATTTCCTTTGTCTTGGATCCAGACTCTGTCTGCTGAGAAAGTCTGCTCTTACATTGTCTTTTCCTGCAATGTGTGAGGCTGAGATCTCCTGAAGATGCACTTCTGCCCATTCCATAAACTGGGCTATTTCCTGCGACACTTGCTGGCTCTCAGTTCCTCCCCGCCGACTGATGTAAGCTACTGTCGTCACATTGTCTGACATTATCCGGACTGCTCAACCCTGCAATCGGTTGCCAAATCACAAGCATGCCAACCGAATGGCATGGGTTTCCAGCCGGTTGATGTTTCAGAAAGATTTTTGTATTCCAGCGCCCTTGCAACTGCTGAGCTCCCCAACCCCAGAAGCTTGCATCTGGCATGAGTACTAGCCAGTCCGGTGACCTCAAGGAAATCCCCTTTCTTAGATGATCCACTTATAACTACCACTGTAGGTGTCTGCCGATCTCCATCGGAAGGTGAACCCAAATCGAATAGACCTGACACTGGGGGCTTCAACGAGACAGCAGAGTATGTTGAAGGGGTTGCATATGCACCCTCACCCACAGCACCACCTCTAGGAATGCCGCCATCAATTCGAGTACCTGTAGATAAGTCCACACTGTCAGGTGTATTGTGTTCGTCAATACATGCACCTGCACCATCAGCATCTGGATACGGCCCTCTAGCAGCAACACCCTACCCTGCTTCATGACTGTGATGGTTGAAGATTGCCCTTGGCCAGGTTCACTATCCAACCTAACTCCTGCAACAAGGAGATCACCTTGTGTGAGACACGAAGGCTCTCCTCCCAACTCTTGGCCTGAATTAGCCAGTCGTCTAAGTACATGGGTGTACCAGAATCCAATCCTTTCTTAATTCTGCCGCGACCACATCATAACCTTGGAAAACGTTCTGGGCATGGTGGCCAAACCAAAAGGTAATGCCCCAAACTGATGACGACACCCCAAAACCGCAAAACACAGAAATTATTGATGCTCTAGACAGATGGGAATATGAAGGTATGCATCTGACAAGTCCAAGGACATCAAAAACTCTGACTGTACTGCCATTATCACTGGGTGCAAGGTTTCCATGCGAAAACGAGTCACCCGCAAATAAAGGTTGAACCCCTTGCGAGCTAGGATGGAGCAAAAAGAGCCATCCTTCTTGGGCACAATGAAAAATTCAATATCTGTCCATATTTTCTTGAGACATGGGCACTGGAACCACAGCCCACAGGCTGAGGAGCCTTGACAACGTACACTCCACTGTCTATCTTTTCTGTAGAGAGTTACAGGGAGATATCATGAAAACGTCCCAAGGAACACTGTGAAACTCCAGCATATAGCCATCTCTTATCTCTAGAGTCTACTGGTCTGACGTGATCTCGACCCACCTCTGATAAAAGAGAGGTGACCCCCTATCTCCTGTTCCAGGAGTGGGTCAACACATCATCATTGGGAGGCTCGAGGGGTTCCACTACCCGAGCCTGGGATGAAAAGATTAAGACCTACCCAAAGATCGAGTCCTCTGAAAGGCTGCTCCTCTGTAGGGTCGAAAACGTTTGAACCCCCAGCATGACCTCTCGTGCTGAAGGATTGTGGCATCTGTTTATTATCCTCTGGTAACTGAGGAACCTGGGACTCGCCCCACTTACCGGCCATTTTTTTCCACTTCACTCCCAAACAAGAGTAAGCCTTTAAATGGCAATTTTATCAGGTTAGATTTCACCCCAGATTCATTGATCTCCTGAAAGAGAAGTAAACAGCGAGCCACCGGGAACAACAAGAGGCTATCTGCAAATTCATTGCCACTGCTTCAAAGGTCTGCTTAAGGATAGCCTAGATTCTCCTATCTTGTGCATCCTTCAAGGCCGCTCCTCCTTCTACAGGGATAGTCATTCACTTGGATAATGGCACATACAAGCGCATCCACTTTCGGAAAGCACAATTGCTCTTTTGTAGCTGGATCCAGGGGGTACAGTCCTTCCAAGGCTTGTTCCCCTTTAAAATCAGCTTCCGGGGTGCCCCATTCAAGATCAATCAATTCTTGAATGGACTCCATAAAAGGAAGAAACATGAGGCTTTGCGAAAAGAAATCAAAATGGGATCTTTCTTTGGCTCAGACATGGATTCATCTCCTGATACTCCCAACATCAGAACCGATAAAAACTCTACGAAAGAAATGCAACATAGTTCTATACAACTCTAATCTCAGAGGAATTTCCCCATCCTCCAGAGAATAAGGATCAACTTCATCATCCGTGCCATCCAGGTCCCTATCGGGAGATACCCGCAGCAGATCTAGACGTACTCAGACGCTAGACTCTGAGTACGCTTACCCAAAACACCAGGTGTGCAGGGATCTACAGCCTGCGATCCTGACCTGTTGGACTATGCCTGAAGAAAAGACTGCAGTCCTTGAAAAAATTTTACCCAGGAAAGGACAGAGGTATTCATGCCATAACCAATCATGTCCTGTGCCTACTGAACTACCTTCCCCCGCTAACGAACCAGTCAGGGGAGCCCCAAAATCTGGCTACACCTCTGGCAGCTCTTTTTCCATTCCCGCAATAGGCTGGAAGTGCCGGGCTTAGTAAAATCAGACTCAGGCATTCTCCGAGAGCCTCCAAACAGCGCTGACACAAGCTAAAGGGAATGCCAGGCTGGGATGTCCGAATATGACAAGTAGCACAAAGGATAAGATGCTTATGCTTCTTTGCTATGGGCACCACCAGGCTATCAGTACGCTCTAACAAGTGTCTGATAACAGTGCATCTAGCTCTGTCCTTGCTGCAAAAAATAGGCGCCCAAAATTTAGGTGCCCAACACTGTGCCCCTATGCACCCAAATAGGTGCCCAACCTGGATGCACAAGCATGAACCGACGTACTAAAGAGGGCAGCCATAAGCGTGGGAATTAATGCGTGAAGATATCGCTGTGGCCTACCACGCAGCAAACAAGACAAGCCTGAGAGTGGGGTCTAGCCAAAAGGCTGCTCACCCTGCCAAGTTGCCCACATCCCCTAAGTTCCCTCGGAGGCAAGAACGAACGTTGGATCTACGTTCTGAGCACAGAGATCGGAGAGGAGAGGAATCACTGCCTAACTCCTCCTCTTTTTTTTTTTTTAATTACTCTTTACCTGAGCTCAGCCCGTCCCAGTTGAATATAAGGTCAGTCTCCAACTGCGAGGGGAGAGGGCAAGGCCTTCACTGCCACACTTTGCTCCCTTCACTCACTTGCCTTTCAGCTTTTTTTTTTTTTTTTTACAGCTAAGTTCACACCAGCTGAAAACCAGCTACCGGATGAAGACACTCATCTGAGGAATCCAAAGATATCACCTCAGGAATTCTCATCTGAGGGAAGAACCATGGATATCACCACAGGGCAAATCTCTTTTCCTCCTTTTGAAATCTTTAGGCAATCCTCAATAGGGAGATGCACATCTACCATCTGCTGGAGATGGAGAATGTATCCATCTGCACTCTGCCAGTATTCTCTATCTCCAGCAGATGGTAGATATCTTTGGAGTCCTCAGATGAGTGTCTTCATCCGGTAGCCGGTTTTCAGCTGGTGTGTACTTACATATATATATATATATCTATATATCTATATATATCTATATCGTGATGTCAGCTTTGCTCTGTCTCCATCTGCTGGTAGAGGTGCATAACCCACTTTTTCTGGAACCATCTCTCCTTATGCTAAGAAATACTGAGTTGTTCTTCCTGTACTGTACCCACCTCTATATAGTGGCAATGAAGTCATTCAGGAAATCTTTTTCTCTGTTTCCCATCTGCTGGTAGGTAGACATATCCCATTTGTATCAGCTGGATTGGTGTAGCAGAATGAAATGGAAAAGGCTTTTTTTTTTTTTTTTTAAATCCCTGCTGGCCCATAGACCTGATCCCCCACCCTGCTAAAGGACTAAAACTAATGTGGGCCATAACACCCAAACCCCTTCCTCCTACCCTAAAGCCCACAAAACGATTTAAAAAAATAAATAAATAAATGTCAAAAATAAATGTGGCCTCCAGGTCCCCTCCTAATATCCAACCTCAGCTGTCCCCACCACCTACAATCCCAAACTGAACCTTTCTGTCCCACCCAGCACCACTGAAAACCACTACCAGCTACCGGAAGAGCAGTACAATCATAGTACTCCCAGTAGTATTCAGCATTGTGTTGGCTGACGTAGATCCAGATTTAGCCAAATAACTTGTTTGGCTAACTCTGAATTTCAAATAGAATGTCTTATATCTCAGAAATCTTGAACATTATGTTAAGAAGCATACAATTACCTCTCTGTTGTACATTAACAGTACTCAAGGGGACAGACAGCTGATCCTGAAAGGGAACAACACACACATTGTTCAGTCATATTTATGTGTTAACTTACAAAACTATTTTATGATCTCACACGTTCAGAAAGGAAATTACATTTTTCCCTTGCCATTTTTTCTATAATCAATTGACAATTGTGGAAAGTTGGGCCATTACTTTTGGTCTCTGAAGAGGATAATTAATTTGACTGTTCTACCATTTGATGACATTAATATGTTGATGATATAATGAATAACATTAAGAACACTTAACAGGGGCACAATAATAAGATTGTCTCTCTCCCAATTGCAGATTTCCATACTAAAGCTTCAAGACATAAAATACAGGACTATAGCATAGTTGCTGCTATTGACCACCCAAAATATAGAGTGGCTATATACATACAGAATGGATTGGGAAATACTGAAGTGATTAAAGTGTCTTTCTGTTAACAGAAGAGTGTTGGCGGTAATTAAATTGGGAACAATATTGTAGTGAACTTGTATAAACCTCCAAACCTTATGTGGCTAGACTACCCACTATCATGTCCTCATCCTGCATTTTATACAGAATTAAAATAGCATGAAAACTGGGGATAGACATTAAAAAATTCTACTGGTTTGCAAATTATGGACTGAGCTCATGTGGTTTTCAACTGATATGGCAATTAGCAAGATAGGCATCAGAACTTACACTTGACCTATATTTTGTGATCCAAGATAACACAGGTGAGCCACTAGCAAAATCACTAGAACAATCCTGAGTTATTTTCCACACAGCAAACATTGTCCCATTATAAAGATCAGACCACCAAAATCCACCAGACTTGTTATTACCTGTGAAAGATCATTTTCTATTGCAGGCCCTAGCATCTGGAACACTCTTCCTGCTCACATCCGGCTCATTACTGATACCAAAGAATTTTTAAAAAGCAGTTAAAACACACCTTTTCAAATCTGCTTCCTCTGATTTGTCTGACTCTTAATTACACAAATCTTGTATAGAATTATTTTTCATCCTCATTTTCTCTATCAACTCCTTGCCCCATTTTATTTAGCCAGTATTGTTTTTAGTTTCATTTACTTTTATTTTATTACTATTTCTGTTTGTTTCTTATTGGATTATTTAGTTTATTTTAATGATATGGTTTATTAATAAATTCTATGTATGTTCCTTTGCAAACCGCTCTGAACCTTGGAACTTTAAAATAAATAAATTAAATAAACTGTTGGAATCCAAGGAAAGCAAACTAGTCATCTTTCACATTGGAGATATTATCCAGATTCTAACAGGGTAATTTTCAAAGGAAAGTATAAATGTAACATTCTATTGTAGCAATTTTCAAAAGTCCATTTATTTCAATATGTTGAAAATGTGAACCGTAGAGATGGACTTTGTCTGCACAACAGTATATACAATTGTTTAAATAAATAAAATAAATTTACCAGTGTTAAGTGCACGTAATGCAGATAAAAACTACTGACAATTCAATAGCATATATCCAGTGACCTTTGTTTTCAGTTTTTATTTTATTTTTCCCAGGAATTTATCAGTGTTATTACAAGAACAAAATGGGAGAAGTCAGTGGAAAAAAATCTCAGCATTTTCCAGGTAAATATAATTTTTGCTCTTGTAATAAACAATGATAAATTCCTGGGAAACAAAGAATAAAAACTAAAAATAAAGGTCCCATCATATACTGTAGAAATTTTCAAAAGCTTTTTTGAAAATTGCTATAAAATATGCTGCTGAATATATACTATTGCTACAATGTATGCTATTGCTACAATTCCTACTAATTTACATGATCCATCTAACTATTATCCTATTTCCTCTCTCCCTCTGTTGTAAAGGTTATTGAAAAGGTAGTTTTGCAACAGTTGTAGTAAAGGACCGACAAGCGCCTGCGGGGAGGGCCCCCTTAACAGGGCGCTTGCCGGCGGATCGACTACCCCCACTCCCCCACCCACGGAGTCGTCTTACCTCGGCGGCCGGGTGGAGGGGGGGAGCAACGCGGCGGAAGGACGGTGCGCCGAGGCCGGCGGGAGACCCCGGGGAACCGACGCATCGAGGCGCGGTGACGTCATCGCGCTGCGGCGCGGTGACGTCATCGCGCTGCGGCGCGGTGACGTCATCGGGTGGGCGCGCGCAGGCGTGCGAATCCTGGCCCGGGGTCTCGCGAGACCTCGGGACTTAAATGCAGGGCGAGCGCCGGGCCAGGCCTCTTTTCACTGGCCGGCGCTCACGTTGTTCCTAGATGACAATCAGTTTTGATTCTGTTTCCATCATAATACAGAATCTTTGCTTCTTTCTAGTTCTGACCAGACCCATTATGGTTTGTTGTTGGTGTTAGAGCAGACACTCTTGAGTTCCCACGGCGCTTAAGAACTGTTGCATTACATTTAAGGCACATACTTTTCTTGCTAGCCAAGAATGAATTGGGAGCCCCTGAGGCAGCCGTTGCGGAACGAGATATGTCAGGCTTGGTGATTCTGTTGAAGATGAAGTATTTCTTTTTAGGAGCATTTGAAAAATAAAAAAAAACCCCTCTATTACATGACCGATAATTATAAGTGACCTTTAGCGGTGAAAATACTGAATGAGAAAAGGTTCAGCATCCATGGGGTAGTATGATGGTCCAAATTTAAATTAAAAAAAAAAAAAAAAAGTGTTCACTGTATTTACAAATTCTCAATTTTTATTTGCAACATTCTGAACTTGTGAATTATCCATCTAAGTTGCTTTAAATATTTACCTCTAGATGACCAACTCTAAAATAAATAACTGTATCAGAAACAGTTTGTAGCAGTTTAAGGTATTTAAAAAGCCAGGCAACTTTCCCATAGTCAGTTCAGCATCTTTGAGTTCTATGTTGGGTATCAAAAGCTTGACAGAGAGGCAGGCTTTTATTTGCTTCCTGAAGTGGGGGTAATCATGTATTTGCCAGAGATGGTCTACTCTCATTTATTTATTTATTTAAAATTTTTACTATACCGACATTCATTAGATACATCATATCGGTTTACATTAAAACAAACAATAGCAAAATTGCTTTACAGACAATCCTCATGAAGGATTGGTTGCAGGTGTCTTTTCTTTTGAGAAAATAATTGACATTTGGTATCCAAGTTAGGATATTAATGATCTGGACAGTGTAAGGATCTGTTGCTGAGTGCTCCTCCAGCATGTAGGTGGCACTATGAGCCGCCTGAACCATTTGTCTAGTTTTCCTATCTCTGTGCTCATTTCCCCTGGTGGCCATCTTGTTTCCTGTATAGTCTTGTACTTAGAATTTGCAGTCAGTTGCCAAAGCTTGGTCCTACCTTCCAGTTTTTATATTCTGGATCCACTTCTATTTCCAGACCACTTGTTGGCATCTTCATTCAGTGCTCCTGGTGTTCTACTTCCTGGCCTCCTAGATTTTCAGTTAGTTCCTGCTCCTATCCTTGTTAGGCCTCTCGCTCCTGTCCGTGTTGGGGCCACCCCCGTTTATCATACCTCTCTGGCCACTAGCACCATAAGGCTCAACCTGAATGGAAGGTAGCTGGTTTAGGCAGAAGTCCATCTATGGCCTGAATTTTGATGCTCCTGGGATTAGACCACTCATTACTAGGATAACCTACAGACCACAAACATTATAGACAGCAAGTATAAACATTGTGTAAGTAGATCAACCTATCTCCTGTTAGGACTCTGAACATCAGTGTCAGTTTAGAATTTTGTTCTGTATAGTTTTGGTAACCAATAATTTGTGTAGGATGGGTGTGATAGGCTGCAAACTGCACAATTCTATTATCAGTTGTGCAGCATAGTTCTGTATTTTCTGGAGTTTGTAGAAGGCCTTATCTTTTAGACCCTTATACAGAGCACTGCAATAATCCAGCAGTTACTGTAGCATGAACAACAGAGTAGATTTTTCTTCTTAATGAATGGGCAAAATTTTCACTACTTTCATAGTCAAAAATGGCATCTGTTTACTATAGCTTGGATTTGCAGAAACAAGGCGAGTTCAGAATCCAGTAAAACTCCAAAGCTTTTGACGTGTTTCTTTAAATGGAGTTCATAGATTCAAAATGGGATTTTCAGGTCAGAAACGTGTCTATGCATATTTGTATCCAAAGAATCTCCACTTATTTCTTTAAAGAGGCTTTTGCAGCCTAACAGGAGAGTTCCTTAATCAACATTGCAGATGTCACAGTGTAATTTTAGCAACCACTATTTTTCTTTTGTATGTCTATTGTTTTTAATTATTATGCTTGTCTGATTATTTTATGTACATACAAATTGGAACTCGACCCAAACTTTTGAGGGTGCGGGATATAAATATTTAAAATAAATAAGTAAATAAATAAGCTCGAATGGTGTGTTTTTGTCCTTTTTGGATGGCTGTAAGATACTTGCTCATCTTATCGCTGTATGTAGATCTGGGTCCATTGGTAGCATAAGCTGGACAACATCCATATAGATGTAGGCTTGTATGCCAAACGTTTGGATCAGCTGTGCCAGTAGTTTGAGGTATATTTTGAAAAGTACTGGAGACAGTATAGAGCCTTGAGAGACCCCAGAGTTTAAGATCCAGTGTAATAATGTATTGTCAACAAAATGAACTGTCTGACAGAAATGAACTGAACCAAGTTAAGACCCTTCCACTTAGGCCAGCTTCTGCTAGTTCAGATAACATTATATTGTGAGATACAGTGTCAAAGGATGAGGAGAAATCCAATAGGATTAATAATGTTGCCTGGCTTTTATTACAATATCTTAGAAGATCATTCAAGAAGGCAACTAGGACTGTCTGTTTTGTGGCCTTTTCTGAATCTAGGTTGGAACGGGTCTAGCCAGTCATTCAATTAAGCTCTTACTGATCGTTTGATTAAATTTCCCCAGGAAAGGAAAAGAAGATACCTGGAAGTAGTTTTCAGGTTTGTCTTTATTAGTGGCCATACTACAGCTTTTTTTTTTTTTGAGCTGTAGATATCTTATGATCATGGTGGGTGATGAGAGCAGCTTCTTATTTAGAGCTGACTAGCATAGCCAGAACCTGTCTGGCAAGTATTGTGTAATAATCAAGGTTTTTTATTGCTTGGATACTGCAAACAAAATCTGCAGTACTCCCAGCCTAAGGAAGCTCCACATCCCTCTATGGCAATGCATGATCAGTATTGTGGCCATTAGGCCAAAAATAATAGTTTGGGTTTTTTTTAATAAAATGCATTTTGAGAAAAATAATGAAAACTGACCAATTAAGTTTAACAGAAGATTTCTAAATAGTGACCAATATGATCAAGATGCAAAACGATGGTAAATGCATAAAAATCAAAATCTTAACAGGGCTGTTCAGCTTGGAGAAGAGACGGCTGAGGGGGGATATGATAGAGGCCTTTAAGATCATGAGAGGTCTTGAATGAATACATGTGAATCAGTTATTTACACTTTCGAATAATAGAAGGACTAAGGGGCATTCCATGAAGTTAGCAAGTAGCAAATTTAAGACTAATCGGAGAAAATTCTCTCTCACTCAACGCACAATAAAGCTCTGGAATTTGTTGCAGTTAGTGTATATGGGTTCAAAAAAGGCTTGGATAAGTTCTTGGAGGAGAAGTCCATTAACGGCTATTAATCAAGTTTAGTTAGTGAATAGCCACTGCTATTAATTGCGTCAGTAGCATGGGATCTTCTTAGTGTTTGGGTAATTGCCAGGTTCTTGTGGCCTGGTTTGGCCTCTGTTGGAAACAGGATGCTGGGCTTGATGGACCCTTGATCTGACCCAGCATGGCAATTTCTTATGTTCTTAAAAACTTATTAAAAATGAAAAGGTTAACATTGAAAGCTTTTCTGCAGGTAACATTTCAAGTTATGTGCACAAAAATCGAGCTTTCAATATTTCCCCCGTCTAACCACATACATTTTCAGGTGAATTTTCAAAGGAGTTATACATGTAAATGTAGTAGTGTACTCAACTTGGGTAAAACCTATTGACAATCCAATAGCATAAATTGTAGCAATTTTCAAAATCCCATTTACGGGGTAAAGTGCTTTTAAAAGTGTAAAACCCAATTTTAAGTGTGCAAATGGTTTAGAAAATGAAGCCCTTTGAGCGCACAAAATTTATCCAAAGGGGCATAGATAAAAGTGTTCCGGAGGCAGGGCTAAACTTTAGCCAGTGAGCACTAGGGATGTGAATCGTTTTAGGACGATTAAAATTATCGTCCGATAATTTTAATATCGTCTTAAACCGTTATGGAACACAATACAATAGAGATTCTAACGATTTATCGTTATAAATCGTTAGAATCGTGAGCCGGCACACTAAAACCCCCTAAAACCCACCCCCGACCCTTTAAATTAAATCCCCCACCCTCCCGAACCCCCCCCAAATGAGTTAAATAACCTGCGGGTCCAGCGGCGGTCCGGAACGGCAGCGGTCCGGAACGGGCTCCTGCTCCTGAATCTTGTTGTCTTCAGCCGGCGCCATTTTCCAAAATGGCGCCGAAAAATGGCGGCGGCCATAGACGAACACGATTGGACGGCAGGAGGTCCTTCCGGACCCCCGCTGGACTTTTGGCAAGTCTCGTGGGGGTCAGGAGGCCCCCCACAAGCTGGCCAAAAGTTCCTGGAGGTCCAGCGGGGGTCAGGGAGCGATTTCCCGCCGCGAATCGTTTTCGTACGGAAAATGGCGCCAGCAGGAGATCGACTGCAGGAGGTTGTTCAGCGAGGCGCCGGAACCCTCGCTGAACGACCTCCTGCAGTCGATCTCCTGCCGGCGCCATTTTCCGTACGAAAACGATTCGCGGCGGGAAATCGCTCCCTGACCCCCGCTGGACCTCCAGGAACTTTTGGCCAGCTTGTGGGGGGCCTCCTGACCCCCACGAGACTTGCCAAAAGTCCAGCGGGGGTCCGGAAGGACCTCCTGCCGTCCAATCGTGTTCGTCTATGGCCGCCGCCATTTTTCGGCGCCATTTTGGAAAATGGCGCCGGCTGAAGACAACAAGATTCAGGAGCAGGAGCCCGTTCCGGACCGCTGCCGTTCCGGACCGCCGCTGGACCCGCAGGTTATTTAACTCATTTGGGGGGGTTCGGGAGGGTGGGGGATTTAATTTAAAGGGTCGGGGGTGGGTTTTAGGGGGTTTTAATGTGCCGGTTTTGCGATTTTTAGATTTTTCACGATTTTTCACGATATTTTACCCCCCCAAACGGCAACAATACGATTCCCTCCCCCTCCCAGCCGAAATCGATCGTTAAGACGATCGAGGACACGATTCACATCCCTAGTGAGCACAGACATTGATCGCTCACTGGCTAAAGTTATGCATGTAATTTTGAGTATATTCTGCGGGAGAGTTGTGTATGTAAATTGAATATTAGAAAAAGTTACATACAAAATATTTCCCATATATTTTTGCTACTCGTTGAAAATTAACAAAAAAAAAAAAGAAACAAGATATTGGAAAACATCACAAGATTTTTTTGACGTGAGAAAAATTTGTCTAGATAATACTAGAGGGTCAAAAGTGAAAAGCAGACAGTAGTTAGTTATAAGGGCTATTAACAGTTACCTGGTGGAAAGTGATGAGTACAAATATACTTGTAGAGACTGAGGTCTCAGCTAGATAGCCTTAGCATATTAGGAATATAAATCCAATCTAGAGGACAGAGAGGGAGAGAGACTGCCCTGCCAGTCTTGGTGATGGACCAGAAGAAAGAGGGATATAAGGAGATTTTTATTTTCTATTTTTGCTCAGATTTTAAGATTTTGCTATTTTAAGCCTGTGCCATCTGGGAGGCAGAAATCCCTTCTCCAGATGTGCAGGAGGGATCTATACACCCCTTCACCCATCTAGAGGAGGCTGCAGAGACCAGCCAGTGAAGATTTAGTTTGGGTTTTTTTTCCCATCTGATTGGGAAGAAAGTATTTTTTCTGCCCCCTTTCTTACCCAGAATTGGTCTGTAAGAACTGTTCAAATATAAGGCCCTTTCTCCTGGAGGGTCAGTATCTATTCTTTTGAAGAGGAGCAGATGGGAGAAGGAAAGAGAACATCTGGAGACCCCCAAATGGAGTTTCCACCATGGAACAGGTTGAAGTTCGGGAGTGCCCTCTGGACAACAGGAACTGTGGGGAAGGGGACATCTGCCCTGGTTAGGATACCTCCACCACCTTGGGAAACCTATTCATACCACATCTTGGATGTAATACCAATTCCAAGCTTCAGTACAAAGGGATACTTTCACAGAGGAAAATACAAGTTAATTGCGTGCTCCTTGCAATTTTCAGAATCTGGATGTAACTGGATACTTTGTATAAAAAAAAGGTGCGCACGTGCGTCCAATGTGTGTGCACTTCCCAGCACGCGCACATGGATGCGCCATTTTTTTTTTATAACGTACACGCACATGTTATAAAATCCCATGGCCGTGCACACATACGCACAGGATTTTATAATCTGCGTGCGCATGTGCAGGGAAGGCCTATTTTATAACATTATGCGTGGTGACGCAATCGGGCCTCCCCGAGTTCCCTCCCAGTCCGCTCCAATTAAGAAGGGACCTTCACTACGCCCCTACCCATACTCCCTCCCTATTCCGCTCTCCTTCCCACCCCCTAAAAACCAGTGGGGGTGGCCACTGTACTTGCCCCCTCCAGCCCCGCCCCCCCCTTTCTCTGGGCCCACCATTTCTGTGTGTAACAGAGGTTACGTGCGTGGCTGAGCCCTTTTGAAAACGCGCGCACGTAAGGCCTGGCCATACACGTAACGTCCGGGATTTACACGTGCCAGGCATTTAAAATCTACCCGATTATTTTGAACACCCATCCCGCATGAACTGCCTGATTTGTCACGGTACCTTTTCAAAAGAGCTTTGATAGCACACA
Organism: Rhinatrema bivittatum; assembly: GCF_901001135.1. Lineage (NCBI taxonomy): Eukaryota > Metazoa > Chordata > Amphibia > Gymnophiona > Rhinatrematidae > Rhinatrema > Rhinatrema bivittatum. Next base: position 517,033,822 of record NC_042617.1, on the reverse strand, counting down.
CACACAGTGGTTTCCAGTGTCTGGGCCCAGGTTAGCCGCCAGTCATAAGACCAGACTACGACCAGCATTGCTTACCCACCTGACTTTCAGCTTCCTGACGTGGACTGGAGGTCACCGTCCCTGCTACATGCACTAGGACGCTGCCAGACAAGTTCCACTTCCAACCCCAGCCCAGAACGCTGTCATTACTGCATGCCATATGCTTCATTATGCGAGCGCGCACATTCCTCTTTTGAAGGCACCAAAGCGGGAACTCTCTCCAGAAGCTCTGATGTCAACCCTGCTGGGCTATTTAAACCAGGGTTCCGCAGCACTTCCTTGTCTCAACCATGGGTCTCCTGCCTATTAGTGGTGCGTGTTGCCACAGTGTTCCTGATTCCTGCCATGTCTCTCCAGCTTTGCCTCGTCCTGCCTTGCCTTCTCCAGCTTTCCTTGACCAGCTCTTCTTGCTCAGCTTTGCCTTGTCCTGTCCATCTTATTCAGTGTCTTCTGTGTGTTTTTGTTCTCTCTTGGCCTGACTCTCCAGATCATGAGCTCTTTCTTGGACTGACCACATTTACCTGCCGCCTAGACCTGATCTCTTGCTTGGACTTGACCATTCTTGCTAGCCACCTGCTCTGATCTTGGCCTGCCTTTGACTTCATTAAGTCTGCTGCCTGCCCTGACCCTGGTGTGCCTTTAGACTCTAGCTCTCTTCATCACCCTAGGGACTCGCCTAAGTCCTGCCAACTGCCAGAAACCAAGGACTTAACCTGCAGGAAAGGCAGCTGGTATAGGTGAAGCTCCAAACTGTCCTGTTACACCAGCTGCCGGAGTAGGGCTTGTGGATTTGTCTACGAGGCTGCATCAACTATGCCACAGAACAAAGGGCTCACTCCCCCGCGGCCCTTCATACTGAATAGTACACAATAAGGGGCGGATTTTAAAAGGAGCGCGAATAGCCTACTTTTGTTTGCGCTCCAGGCACAAACAAAAGTACGCTGGCTTTTAGTAGATACGCGCGGAGCCGCGCGTATCTGCTAAAAACCTGGATCGGCGCGCGCAAGGCTATTGATTTTGTATAGCCGGCGCGCGCCGAGCCGCGCAGCCTACCCCCATTCCCTCCAAGGCCGCTCCAAAATCGGAGCGGCCTCGGAGGGAACTTTCCTTTGCCCTCCCCTCACCTTCCCCTCCCTTCCCCTACCTAACCCACCCACCCGGCCCTGTCTAAACCCCCCCCTTACCTTTGTCGGGGGATTTACGCCTCCCAGAGGGAGGCGTAAATCCCCACGCGTCAGCGGGCCTCCTGCGTGCCGGGACGCGACCTGGGGGCGGGTCCGGAGGGCGCGGCCACGCCCCCGGGCCGCCCCAGGCCGTAGCCACGCCCCGGGCCCGCCCCCGGAACACTCCCGACACGCCCCGAAAACGCTGCGCGGTTCGGGCCCGCCCCCGACACGCCCCCCGACACGCCCCCTCCGAAAACCCCGGGACTTACGCGAGTCCCGGGGCTCTGCACGCGCCGGTAGGCCTATGTAAAATAGGCTTACCGGCGCGCAGGGCCCTGCTCGCGTATATCCGCCCGGTTTTGGGCGGATTTACGCGAGCAGGGCTCTGAAAATCCGCCCCTAAGTGTGATGTAAAATAATTATTTTTCTCCTATAGTGATCCCCTTTCCTAACCTGGCCTAATAATCTAGAATGGGGGTTACACACACTTGAAACGTACTTTCCAGGTTATGCACCATAAGCCATGACCCATATGTATTACTCCATTGGGCAATACTTGAATTTGAACAAACAAAAGTTTGATTGCTTGATTTCACTGATTTTGTTGATATAACCCACTTTTTGTGGATATGCTGTCTCCACTGTGCTCTTGCAATAATCAAATGTCCTTCATTCCCAGTGGAAATGATTTCTACTTATGACAGATCAAAGTTACAGAAAAGACCAAGTCATGCCATGTTATATGATACCATCATATATTAGCTCACAATAAGACAAGACTGTTTTTACTTACGTCCTTTTTGATGCCTCTGAACATAATTTTGAATGTCCTCTCCAAACATTCCTCCAGTTCTTTCTCAGCAGCATCCTATAAAACAGAAGCACTACTTTACATTACTATTTCTACAAAAATATGTGCCAAACTACAGAATTATTGTGTTTTAAGAAACAATGCTTTATGACTTCCAGCCATACTGTCCCACTGAGAGGTCGCAAGTTGGAAGAGCTCTATTCGGGCCTATTCCATTTCCTTCAGTTTTGAACCTCTGTGCTCTTATTATGACTGAGGTCACATAATGTTGGATAGTGGCTACTGGCAGGATCTTGTTTTTTTTCTGGCCTTGATATGTCTGCACAAACTACACGTACACCAAAGGATAGGAGTAACATCTCTGATTTCAAGATGGCTGTCAATATAGAATGCTCACTGGCTTTTATGGAAAGATGTTTTATGTTTGAAATCACTAGTGGCAGAGTTTATATGGTAATCAATTTTTGAATGGTGTACTTATTCTTGATTTTTGATTTTATAATTCTCCTTGCCAATTTAGGTTTATATGGGAATAAGAAATGGTGAAATTTGAATATTTTACTCCTGTGTTATTTGAATCTGATATGTCTCCTTTCTCCGCATGGGCTGTTTTACACATGGCTGACAGATTTCTCCCTTATTGAAATATTATCCATTGTTCATGGTGGCAAGGCAAGCATGGAAATTTCTTTGTGTTCACTCTATCCTCAATTACTGATTTCTTGCCTTTGACTGGAACACAGCATTTAAACCAGGATTGTTTTATTCTATATTTGCTGAATGGCATTCGAAAGGTATACAGGTTATCTCAGACCTCTGTTCTATAGCTGAAAATTCTATATATTTTTTTTGAGCAATTAAAGAAAGATTTTGGTTTACCATACTAGCATTTCTTTGTCTATTTATAGGCAAGACATTATGATGGTAACTTTCAAAATCGGCATGCGGGTGCACACTGACACGTAGCGACTTTGTAACATGCGCACACCACATGCATCTTATAAAATACATTGGACATGCGCACACATGTACCCAGTTTTAAGTGGGCATGAGCCTAGCCACGTAAATTCAGCTACTACCACATAAGTCAGGGTATTTTAAAAAACGGATGCGTGTCCATTCCATTGCCAGTATCACCAGGTCACCCATCAGTTTGCCCAGTTAAGACTTAGGTCCTCCAACCCCCCCCCCCCCCCCCTTTAACAGCCCCAGACCTTTTAAACCATTCCGAAATGGCAGGGTTTTTTGTTTGTTTTTTTTTAAACTTATCCCTCCTCTACAGTAGAAGTAAACTCACATAGCACTGGAACTGGGCACACATCTAGATGCGCAATAACTTACACACCTCTTAGCCACGTCCCAGAACATGTACACCCTGCCCAGACCATGCCCTACCTCCTTTTTGAAACTCTGAGATGTGCGTGCAGCCTAAGAGGAGCATGCATCTCCAAGTTTTGAAAATATGGTAGGTGAATATAAGCCTGACTTGTGTACTCATCCCCTAACTGATGTGCATGCCGAGTTTTTACAATTCACCTTTAAGAATTTTCACTGCAACAAAGGGAACCAGATATTTTTTTCTCACAATTGATTTTTAATTTGCTAAAGGGATGGGAAACTGAACACAATTTGTTGGTTTAAATTACATGGTGAAAAGCCTTTAGTTACGACAAAATTAGCCACCAAATGGACATCTACGTTTGGTACTGTTTTCAGAGATCTCATACACTACACAAGTTTGTGGAAACTTATGGTTAATTCAAAATCACAAGAGATGCTATTTAAAATTTTACACAGAAGTTACTATGTCTCTGATAGAATGACGACAATAGATCTTATAGCCGCTAATATATTTATTGAAAGTAAAATTCATACAAGTACTTTGACAAGTTTTTATTATGTATTCTTCTGTACCAGTTTTGGGATGGAGTGCTAACAATTATACAGAGCGTGGTTCCCCTGAAACCTCTTTTCATGGGAGAGGCTCTTCTATTAGGAGGCACTGCTTGAGCTGATTCATTATCTAAAGGTTTTTTGAAGTTTGCCCAGATAAGTTTTGACAATAATAAAGCTATTTTACAATTTTTGTGGATTCTATGTATGACAGAATGGAAAAATATTGAGGAACTTGATGCCAAATTTTTACATCAGATTATGTAAAGATTATGTTTTAGCCTGGAAAATGTTTACAGTTTCTGTTACTTCTTAGTTGCACCAGTTGAATAATATACTTCTTAGTTGCACCAGTAGAATAATATACAAGGCCATTCTTACCACTTACAAAAACATCAACCAACTGGCTCCCATTGACCTACTGATCCCTCTCCGACTACACAATTCGTCAAGACCGACAAGAGATGCATACAGGGGATCTCTACAGGTACCACCGTCCAAATCCACCAGACACTGCACACTAAGAGACCGGGCTTTCTCTACAGCCATTCCACCGTTATGGAACTCCATCCCCTCAAATCTAAGAACAGAACCATGCATCTCAACTTTCAAAAAAAGACTAAAGACCTGGTTATTCACACAAGCTTTCCCGGACGCCAATTGATAGAACACCGCCAAGCCACCCCTAATCTCCAACTATACCATGGTTAACTAATCTCCAACATGGTTAACTAATCTCCAACTCGGTTAACTAATCTCCAAATACACCATGGTCATCCTTATCTTCTATCGTTTACCTGTGTGAATTTCAATAACCTTTCCTTTCTCTTCCTTCTCAGCCAAGTTCTTATCACCCTGTTATATGTAACTGCCTTTTCAACACCATTGTTATAGTTATGTTTACTATGCACCCCTGTTTTATGTGAACCAGCACGATGTGACTGCTGTCTCGAATGCCGGTATATAAAAATCTGAAATAAAATAAAATAAATAAATATAAATATATGTGTTCTTATGAATGACTGCCAGTGTATGTGTCACTGCTTGATTCCAGTTTTCTGGAAATATTAAAAAAAAACACAAAAAAAAAAAAACCAGATGCACCAGCTATTCTTGATTTTTGTTGTCCATAGTTCTTATTAGTATTTATTGTACTTCTAAGTTAAATCATGGTTTATTAGTATATGATGTTTTTGCTAATATATTTGTTTTCTTTCAAAATTGGTCTCTCCTCTCCCTCCCAATATTTGTCACTGTACCAAAATTGATAAAAATCAGTTCAGTGATCTTTGAGATCAAGACATGTTGAGATTACTTACCTGATAATCTCCTTTTCCTTAGTGTATGCAGATGGACTCTAAACAAATGGGTATTGTGTGCTCGTGCTAGCAGTTGGAGACGGATCTGACGTCAGCAAGGGTACATATACCCCCACAGGAAGTGTAGCAATTCAGTAATCTTCCTAGCAAAAGCTTTATGGATATATGTGACACTGACTGATCGATTAATCAACAGGATTACCCCGACCAATTGATGGTAGCTGGAGACCGCCAGTGTTCTCAACCGGAAGGCGTCGACACCCGGCAGGGTGGAAGCCCTATTATAAGCAAAACATGGCTTACCGTGAGTTGGCTGATCCCCATGTAAACCGGCAGCCGGGTGGGATGCTGAGTCCATCTGCATACACTAAGGAAAAGGAGATTATCAGGTAAGTAATCTCAACATTTCCTAGCGTGTAGCAGATGGACTCAAAACAAATGGGATATACAAAAGCTACTCCCGGACTGGGTGGGAGGCTGCCCGAGGACCTTGTAGGATCGCCCTCGCAAATGCTGGGTCCTCCCTGGCCTGGACGTCCAGACGGTAGAATCTGGAGAAGGTATGGAGGGAGGACCACGTCGCCGCTTTACATATCTCTGCAGGTGACAGCAGCTTAGCTTCTGCCCAAGAGGCCGATTGTGCTCTGGTAGAATGAGCCTTGACCTGTAGAGGCGGTGGTTTTCCCGCCTCTGTGTAGGCTGCCTTGATAACTTCTTTAATCCAGTGGGCGATGGTTGGCCGTGAGGCTGCTTCCCCTTGCTTCTTCCCGCTGTGCAGGACGAACAGGTGGTCCGTCTTTCGTACTGCTTCTGACATTTCCAGGTATCTGGCCAGCAGTCTGCCGATGTCGAGATGGCGTAGCATTCGACCTTCCTCTGACTTCTTCAAACCTTCCGTGGTAGGCAAGGATATGGTTTGGTTGAGGTGAAAGTGTGAGACCACTTTGGGTAAAAAGGATGGAACTGTGCGAAGATGGATAGCCTCTGGAGTGATTCTGAGAAATGGATCACGACAGGATAGTGCTTGTAGCTCTGAGATGCGGCGTGCTGAACACACAGCCAGCAAGAACATCATCTTCAAGGTTAACAAACTGAGAGACAGGCCTGGAAGGGGCCTGAAGGCGGATCCAGCTAGAAATTCCAATACTAGGTTGAGGTTCCACAAGGGCACTGGCCACTTCAGTGGCGGGCGAATGTGTTTGACTCCTTTCAGGAAGCGTGAAACGTCTGGGTGTTTGGCAATGGAGTTGCCGTCACTCCTGGGACCGTAGCAAGACAGCGCTGCTACCTGAACCTTGATGGAGCTGAGGGACAGACCCTTCTGAAGTCCATCTTGTAGGAAGTCCAAAATGATAGGAATCTTCGCGGTATGTGAACTGGTGCCGTGAGAGTCGCACCAGGCTTCAAAAACTCTCCAGATCCTGATATATGTTAGTGATGTGGAGAATTTGCATGCTCGGAGGAGTGTATCTATAACCGGCTCCGAGTATCCCCCTTTCTTCAGTTGAGCCCTCTCAATGGCCAGACTGTAAGAGAGAATTGAGCCGGATCCTCGTGGAGGTTGGGACCTTGCCGCAGCAGGTCCCTGTGTGGAGCCAGGGGTAGGGGGTTCCCTGCCGGTAGTCTTCTCATGTCTGCGTACCAGGGTCTTCTTGGCCAGTCCGGGACCACTAGAAGAACTAGGCCTCTGCGTCTCTGAATCCTGTGTACAACGGCGCCCAGCAGGGGCCATGGAAGAAAGGCGTATAGCAGGATTCCCTGAGGCCATGGCTGTACCAGGGCATCGATCCCCTGAGCCCGAGGATCCCGCCTGCGGCTGAAATATCTGGGTACTTGAGCGTTGGACCTGTCTGCTAAGAGGTCCATGGCTGGCGTCCCCCATTGATCCACAATCATCTGAAAGGCTGTGGGTGACAGCTGCCATTCCCCTGGGTGTAGGCTTTCTCTGCTGAGGAAGTCTGCCGTCGTGTTGTCCTTCCCGGCAATGTGAACGGCGGAGATGTCCTGGAGATTTGCTTCTGCCCAAATCATCAGGGGAGCTATTTCTAGGGACACTTGTTGGCTTCTGGTTCCGCCCTGACGATTGATGTATGCCACCGTGGTGGCATTGTCGGACATCACTCTGACCGCTCTGTCGCGAAGTCTGTGGGCAAATCGCAGGCACGCTAGCCTGACTGCCCGTGCCTCTAGTCTGTTGATGTTCCACCTCGACTCTTCTCTGGTCCACCGCCCTTGGGCGGTGAGTTCCTCGCAGTGTGCTCCTCATCTGTTCAGGCTGGCATCTGTGGTGAGCAGAATCCAGGTTGGGGAGGACATTCTTAACCCCTGGCTTATGTGGCCGGGCTGCGACCACCACCGTAGCTGATACCGCACTCTGGCCGGTAGAGGTAGGCGTACGGTGTAGTTCTGTGATCGTGGGCTCCATCGAGATAGAAGGGCGCGTTGTAATGGTCTCATATGAGCCCGCGCCCATGGGACCAGTTCCAGAGTGGATGCCATGAGGCTGAGGACCTGTAGGTAATCTCGAGCTGTGGGCCGGCTGGCGCTCAGCAGGGCCTGCAGATGACTCTGGAGCTTTGCTTTTCTCTTGGAGGTCAGGCTGACCTTGTCTTTTCGGGTGTCGAATCGGACCCCTAGGTATTCCAGTGACTGGGATGGCTGTAGGGAGCTCTTGTTTATGTTGACTACCCATCCGAGGCTTTCCAGAAGAGCTATAACTCTGTTGGTTGCCCGGCGGCTCTCTTCCGGTGACTTTGCCCTGATCAGCCAATCGTCCAGGTAGGGATGGCGAGGACCCACTGGTTCGAAGTGATCTCGACCCACCTGCGGTACAAGAGGGTTAGCCTGCCCCCTATGGCTGCTACCCTTGGATGGGTCGGCTGATTGTAATTGTGGGTTACGGCCGGGGCCAGAACCTGGGCCGGTTCTCTTCTTGTTGTGCTTGGTCCGAAAGGGCTGGTTCCTGGCCTGAGAACGAGGTGCTTGATAGCGAGTCTTGTAGGGGTTGAAGCGCTGAGAGTTTCTACCTCTGGATGGTCTAGAAACAGAACGCTGGCTCCTCCTTGACCTGTCTTCTGGTAGACGGGGTAATGGAGAGGCCCCCCATTTAGTAGCCCAGTTCTCGAGATTGCTGCCGAACAGTAGGGAACCCTTAAAGGGCATTCTTGTGAGTCGTGTCTTGGAGGACGAGTCGGCCGCCCAATGACGTAGCCAAAGCTGCCTCCTGGCTGCCACTGAAGAGGAGACTCCCTTGGCTGCCATACGGATGAGGTCGGAGGCCGCGTCAGTGAGAAACGCGAGAGCTGATTCCATGTCTGCTCCCTAGTGTTGTTTCTCACCTGTGATAAACAGGAGCACGTCACCACGGTGCAGCAAGTCGCGATTCGTAGGGACATGGCTGCTACCTCAAAAGCTTGTTTCAGGATGGTGTCCATGCGTCGGTCATGTGAGCCGGCTGGCGCAGGCCCTCTAACAGGGGGTTCATTTTAGGGTCCCCTGGGGTATCCTGGCCCGGAATGGCCAGTCCCGATAGGCACTGCGAGACCAGGCCTGAAAGATCTTCTTTCTGCAAGAAGCGCCTCATGGTCCGATATGGCTCTATCTCCGAGGGAAGATCACCCTCCTCGGGGGGCTCCTCACTTACCTGGGAGTAATCCGAATCCCCATAAGCGGGGCTGTCGGGTGGTGAGTGGCTGCGCCTAGGTCTCGAGGGTCCAGGGACCGGAGCAGCCGGAACGGGAGGACCCCTTCGAAGAGCAGACTGCATCTGGACAAAGGCGTGAATCCCTTTCAATAATTCCACCCAGGAAAGCGAAGCCAGATCTGGCCGCGCAACAGGTCTCTCAGGTTCCCTGGTTGTTCGCCGCGGCCCGCTAAGTCCGGTGTGCTCCCTGAGGAACCGCTGGGCTGGGGCCGGTCCTGTCCTGGGACTCCCATGGCCTCCTCACATTGGGTACATAGTGAGTCTGCATCCTCGCTCTGTGTGGCTCTGAGGTTGCATGCTGAGCAGAGGCTTAGAGCTTTCATGCCAGATTCTGGAGGTGCCGGCTCTGCGGCTGCATGGGCTCTCTTATGCTCCATTCGCCTGAAATTCGGTATCGCCCAATGATGTGCGTTCAACAAGTGCGCGTAACAGCCTGCGCCTAGACCGGGCGTTTTATAGATGTGCACCTATCCACGGGCGTCCTAACAATGTGTGCCTATCCACAGGCGTCTTAGCAACGTGCGCCGATCTACGGGCGGCTTATAAATGTGCGCCTATCCACGGGCGGCTTAGAAACGTGCGCCTATCCACGGGCGGCTTATAAACGTGCGCCTATCCACGGGCGGCTTATAAACGTGTGCCTATCGCGTGCGCTAACAACATGTGCCTATCGCGTGCGCCTATCGCGGGCGCTTAGCTTAGTAGCGTACGCCCATCGGCGAAGATGAGTAGGCAGGCAACAAAATGACGACCTCCTTGGCGTGCTGCCTCGTAGGCAGGCCCAGCGAATCCACACGTCCTCAGAGACCAAGTAAAGATATACACCTTACCTTGTCTTCGGCGCTTCCCGGCTGCCACCCGGGCGGTCTCCGGCTGCGGGGGGAGAGTACCTTCAACCGCCGTGCATAAGGAAGTGCGCCCGCTGCCTCCAAGCTGCGCCCGAACTCGCCTCGCTCGGGGGCCAAGCCGCGCCCGAGCCCTTCGCACTCGGGGGCTAGGTCCCTACCGCGAACCGGCCACCGGACCAAGGCACTTACTTCCGAGGGACCACGGAAGTCAGCTCGGGAAATTCAACTGGGTGAGTGACCGCCTGGTATCACCACAGGAGTGCGAGGCTCGTCTTCAGTAGGTTTCTTCGATGAATTTAGTCGTTAGAATTTGGAAACACGCTCAGCGAGCGTGAGGTAGCTCCAAACTGCTTTGGAGACTGAAATTACTGAATTGCTACACTTCCTGTGGGGGTATATGTACCCGTGCTGACGTCAGATCCGTCTCCAACTGCTAGCACGAGCACACAATACCCATTTGTTTTGAGTCCATCTGCTACACGCTAGGAAATACATGATTTATAAATTTAGTTTTTCCTTTGCTTACCTAGTGAGAAGTATGCCTGAACAGCAAACCAACATGGAGAAGGAAAATCCCCAGAAGCCTCTGCTATTCTTTAGCCTGCCTGGGCTGAATGAACTCTGAGTGACTTTCTGAGCATGACTTGCAGAATGTCCCTGACAGGTAGACAAGCTTGCACCAGAAAGGTGAGGGCCTATTCATTGGGTCACAAAGAAGAACCAACGGCGGGAGCTTTAGGCACTATTCTGTTAAAATCTCACTGGACAAGATAATTAACAGAACAAAGGATTATTTGGAGAGAGAGGGCAAATGGGCTACGCCTGGAAAAACTACTCAGGGCAGTTCAGGGATAGGTTGTCATGTCAACAGCATGATGTGACTCTGTAAATGAGTCTTTGGGCAGTCACGTAAGTCTAGAAGCTTCGACAATATTGTATGTTATCTATAAAAGAAGGGTCACTTCCTGTATCCAACGAGATGCTGTCAGATTGTAAGACTAAGGTCACCCAGTACCCAGCATCTCCCAAGAACACTTATATTGCCTAATAAAATACTTTATACCTTTTACTGAGTCTAAGTGTTCTTGTGTCCCTGGCCCTAAGCACAGAGTATTATTTACACTAGTTCAATGGTAACCTCCCATTTCATATAATGGAAGAGATTATTCTGCTTTACAAATGTTTTTTAAATTTGTGTTTTGAAGGATTTTTTTTAAATTAGTTCACTGCTAAAATCAGGTTTATTTGAATTTTTTTTTTTTTTACTTTGCTGAAATGCTCAAGGCAATATACCAAAACAAATAGATTTACAAAGAACATAAATTTCATCATAAATCCAGTCCTAAATTTCAGCCTGCTTGTCTGACATTGCCACCTGAATGTCTCACCGTCAGCTTAAAATTACATGGCCATGACAGAATTTCTCAACTTCTCTGAAACCTGTTTCCCCTATTTCCCCTTTTTCTGTCTGTAGCTGGCACTCTCATTCCCCAGGTTCTCTCAGCCCATAACTTTTGGGTCATCTTTGATGCACCTCGCTTCTCTACGCATATCCAAAACACTGCTAAAGCATGTTGATACTTTCTCCATAACAATCACTATCATCATCTGTCTCTTCCTTCTGAGCATGCTACCAAAATACTAATCCAATCTAGTCATCTTCTGCTTAGACTACTGCAATTTGCTCATTGCTGGCCTCCCACTGAGCAGTCTTTCTCCACTGCAATCTATTCAAAATTCAGCTGCATGACTTAGGGGTAGATTTTAAAAGGTGTGCGGTGATGAGATTGGGGCGGACATTCCTACCCCCTACCCTAACCTCTCTTTCCCTTCCCCTCTCCCTACCTACCCTCTAAATCCCTTTTTTTCACCTTTTTTTCTTCAAGTTACTTCAGGGCCCGACCTGAAGTAATTTGCATGCGCCAGCAGCTGGTCAGCATGTGAGGCTCTGGGACAGCGATGAATGGCGTTGTACCAGCCCGCTCTCCCTGGCCTGTCTATTTGTCAGGGCCCAGATACTCCAGGACCAGAGATGGCTGCAGGCTGCTCTCGGCTAAGTTCACTATCCCCCCAGGTGCTGCAATAACTGAACCACCCTGATGGTCACCACTCAGCACTCTTCCAACAACTTGGCTCTGATTAGCCAATCATCCAAGTACAGCTGAACCATAATGCCCTCCTTACTGAGGGCTGCGGCCGTGACTACCATCACTATGGAAAAAGTCCTGGGTGCTGTGGCCAAACCAAAGGGCAATGCTTGGAATTGGTAGTGCTGACCTAACACTGCAAAGCACAGATATCACTGATACTGCTTGTGAATTGGAATACGAAAGAAGCTTCCAAAAGTTCCAGAGAAGTGAGAATTTCTCCTTTCTTCACTGCTAAGATCACCGATCTTAATGCTTCCATCTGAAAATGGGTAACCCAGACGGCCCAATTGACCCCCTTGAGGTCCAGAATAGGTTGAAACAAACCCTCTTGGAATAGTGCCTCTGCCCTCCTGATCCTTTGCTTTAGAGTGAGCAACCATTGCAGCATGCACTGGACCACTGACCTCTTTTCTATAGAGTTGCAGGGGGAAATCATAAAAGTGTCAAAGAGGATGGATAAGTTACAAAGCGTATCTGTCGTGCACCATTCCAAAACCCACTGGTCAGAAGTGATGTGGGTCTACCTCCGATAAAATTGTTAGGTCAGCCTATCTCCAGCCAGAGGATGGGCCCCCAAAATCTTCATTGGGAGGAAAGCAGCGTTTCAGAGCTGGAGGCACCATCTTTGCCTGGCTTCCTTGGCTGAAAGGGACTGAGAACTCCCAAATGTCAGACCTCTGATGCAGCGAAAATGCCAAGAGCTCCGAAATCACCCCTTGGCTTGAGAAAACCAGGGAGTCTACTTATCATCTGGAAACCAAGGAAATTTCGACTCTATATCGATCCGCCATCTTCTTTAATTTCTCCCCAAACAAGCAGCACCCCTTAAAAGGTAACTTTGCAAGGTTCGATTTTGAAATAGTATCAGCACACCAGTTCTGTAGCCACAGGAGCCTTTGGGCTGCAATCACCGAAGCCACCCCTCGAGCCACTGTGTGCACCAAATCATAGCTAGCATCCACAAGGAAGACAGCTTCCAGCTCCAGATATGGACCATTCTCTCCCAGAGCTTCCTGCGCCTCCTGGGCTAACTGCAACATGGTTCTGGCCACCATACAACAACAAGCGGAGATTTGGAGATTTATGGCCATCCCTTCAAAGGCCTACTTCAAAATAGCCTCAATCTTCCAATCTTGAGCGTTTTTTAAAGCTGTACCTCCTTCCACAGATTGGTGGTCCGCTTCATCACAGCACAGACTAATGCATCCACTTAGGAAATCTGAGTTGCTCCCTCGTTTTAAGGTCCATAGGATACAATCCCTCTAAGGAGTATCCTTTAAAATTAGCCTGAGGTGCGCTTCATTCCAAATCTATTAGCTCCTGGATGGCCTCATGCAGAGGAAAAAACCAGGATGCCTTGCACAAGCTCATTATTACAGGGTTTCACTTTGGATCTTTGGCCACTGCTGGCAAGATCTATTCACACCCAAGGGTTTTCAAGATCTGTAAAATTAAACAGACATCTCGTCCCTGTGAAAAAGCCACAGCATTGTTCTATGAGGCTCAGCATCTGGGGCAATCTCCCCCTCTTCCAATAATGGATCGTCGGGATCCCCCCAAGGATTCTGACTCACCATGTGAGTCTCCTGAAGGATCCCTATCCTCGCCTTCTTCTCCCTCTGTCTGCTACCTTCTCTTCTTCCTCTGGTAGGAGACACAGACTCCCTGGAGTGCTTTTCTAGGTCCTAAGGAGGGAGACTTCTGAAGCGGGCAATCCCTAGCCTCTTCCCGGGGAAGTCCTTGTCCCTGAAAGAATGCATGGTGATCCTTAAATAAATTCCACCCATGAAAATGGCAGAAAGATCCAACCTCAGGGGTAGACAAAATCCTCTCGGAGCCCACTCCTGAAGAGATTGTCAGGAGAGGGGGCAAGGAAAATTCCTCAGCTGCTCTGATAGGAGCTGCCGCCACAACCGCTGCCTGAAAAGTGGGGGCCTCTGAGGATCCTGCAGCAATAAACTCCCTGTAGAGATATCCCCCTGGGCTTCCATACACTTTTGACATACACTGAGGGGCCTCATGGGATTAAGGACCCTCATATGGTGGGCTAAGCAGATGCAAAGCTTCTTCCAGGACTGCTTCCCCGATGCCATGTCACACTCTTTCTCTTCCTCTGAAAGCTGAGCAAACATAACCCGCCGCGTGACTTGGCAGTTCCTGCCAATCAAAATGGTGCCTGCCACATGTGGCTTTGCTGCTGAAACTTTGCTGGTTCTAAAATTAACCCCGCAACCCTCCTGAATTGTGCAAAAGATTGCACCGGCACCCGCTCCAGCACTGCTCGACATATGTGGTTTTTTTTTGTTTTTTTTAATAAACTTTCCACAGAGAAAACCAGCAAAATAAGAAAGAAAATCAAGGAAAAGAAAGAGTAGAGGGGAGAAAGCAGGACCAGACAGAGAAGACTACTATGCAGTAGGGCTGTCTCCTGAGATTAGTTCTCAGACACTCAAACTGAGGGAAGGAGCTACTGCTTTGACCACAGGAGGTCAAACTGGCCTTTTCAGACCAGGCAGGCCAAGATCAACAAGCACAGATGCTTGTCCACCACCTGCTGGAGACAGAGAAAAACTGGCTGGCTGGTGCCTGAGCAAAGCTATAAAAGGGTGACATCAACGAGTCTTTGTTCTCCGTCTCTACCTGCTGGAATGCACAACCCACTGCTGTGGACTAGCAGCTTGCCTGGATGAAGAGAAATGTTGGGTTTTCCCTACTGGACTACAAATTTGGCTGGGCTGACTGATGACAGAAAATTCCTTCCAAGAGGAAGCTGATATTAGTGAATCCAACCATCAGGAAAGGCACAGGTAATCCAGGCAGAAGACAAGGCACAGGTAATCCAGGCAGAAACTGACATATACAGCTACTTATGGAGAAAAGACAACAGGAGCATATATTTTTACTGTTGACCGGATCTCCGTAGTGTTTTTATTCTATCTTCTGCTTCAGAAAATTGTCTTAATTTTTTTGCTCTGCTTTTCCTCCTCTTAGCATTCCTGTAAACTCAGTTTATGAGAGGAACTATGCACCCCACCCCCCACATCCTCACACACACACAGTCCTGTGGAAGAAAAGAAAGTGGCCCCAAATGGGTAGTGAGGAGAAGGTGCCTTAGAAGCTGCACTGAGAAACCTACACCACAGTTTACAATTTATAAAAAAAAGCACAACCCCACATTCTAACACACAGATCGATACTGTAACGTGCGGTTGAAGATTTCCCGTCTGTAAGCCGCTGTGAGCGCACAATTCGGACGCGTAAGGCGATCCTGCGATACAGTCTCCAGTTTCACGCGTCCTTAGCGCTTCTTAAAACAGACGCATAACCCTTTCCGCACCCAGCATGTATATGATATGTAAATGAACGAATTAGCTGTTTAATGAAGGAATTAGCTATTCCCCTCAGATACTGTGACGCGCGCTCAGATTATCTCCTTTGTAACCCGCTATTTTGCCGCGTCCTTAACCTGTTAGTTTACCGCCTACCCTCTACTTGGTGTTAGTGTGGTGTTCGAAAATTAAAACGGGAATAAAGTGTAAAAAATGGGGGTAAAACCAAAGGGAGTAAAGTGTAAAAAACCATGGACGACCTCCATATTAACATTGCAGCGTAAGTTGTTTATATATATGTATAAATACCTGTCACTTTCCGAATCCCCCAGGCGTGCGGTCATCGAAGCGGTGGCGGTGGGAGCCGGAGGGCGGGTGGGCGCGCGTTGGATCCAGGCAGCGGCGGGAGCCGGCGGGCGGGTGGGCACCCGTTCATCCAGGCAGCGGCGGCGGTGGGAGCCGGCGGGCGGGTGGGCGCGTGTTGGATCCAGGCGGCGGCGGGAGCCGGCGGGCGGGTGGGCGCGCGTTGGATCCAGGCGGCGGTGGGAGCCGGCGGGCGTGCATTCATCCAGGCAGAGGGAGCCGGCGGCGAAAGCGGCCTCCGGCAGCCCCCGCCGGCAGTGAATGAATGCACGCCTGTTTACGCCCGTGCGATTTCGGCGCTCAAGGCGTGACGTCACGACACTTGATGTCACGGCATGTGACTGCCTTGAGCGCCGAAATCGCTCGGGCGTAAACAGGTGTGCATTCATTCACTGCCGGCGGGGGCTGCCGGAGGCCGCTTTCGCCGCCGGCTCCCTCCGCCTGGATGAATGCACGCCCACCCGCCCGCGGCCTGGATCGAACACGCGCCCACCCGCCTGCCGGCTCCCACCACCGCCTGGATCGAACGCGCGCCCACCCGCCCGCCGGCTCCCGCTGCCGCCGCCTGGATGAACGGGCGCCCGCCGCCGCCTCGATGACCGCACACCTGGGGGATTCGGAAAGTGACAGGAAAGTGACAGGTATTTATACATATATATAAACAACTTACGCTGCAATGTTAATTTGGAGGTCGTCCATATTTTTTACACTTTATTCCCGTTTTAATTTTCGTCCTGCGCCTTGCTTCGGGAGGGGGGAACCATCCACTTCCTGGTGCCTGTCATTTCAAATGACATTTGAAATGACAGGTACCAGCGCACCCAGGATACTGTATAGGCGCTGTATTAGCGCCTATACAGTAAAATGGGTTGCGCGGGCCTAACGCTTCGCCTAACGCTTCGCAGACGCGCATGCATTTGCATGCAATTTGAAGAGAGTATAAGCGGTAGGTGAAGAGAACTGTGCGTGTGGGGAACGAGGGTGCACCTGGCACTGCCGCACTCTTTCTAACGCGGCATAACTGTATCGACCTGGCCCCAAATGGGTAGTGAGGAGAAGGTGCCTTAGAAGCTGCACTGAGAGACCTACACCACAGTTTACAATTTATAAAAAAAAGCACAACCCCACATTCTAACACACTGAGGCCATCCCTAGCAATCATAAGAGGGCTGAAACCTGCATATTTATTGTAAATTCCACTTGAACATTTGATGATTTATTGTACTTGTTTAGAAGTATGTATGTGCTCATACTCACGGGTTTTTGGAAGTAAAACTGATAATCAAAGATGGGGTTCTTTTTCATCTTCTCTACAGCATTGACTTTTGGATCAGTGGCAAAGAAGGGTGTATTTATCCCTGCCACTGCTCTAAAAAAACAATTAGAAGAACAAGGTATAATAAGTGTAATAATTGCATTTTAGCATAGAAATATAGTACATAATGGCATACAAATGTCAATTGGCCTATCCAGTCTGATCAGCTATTCTACTCCGTTAACGATATAGCTCAGTTGCCAGCCATAGAAACTTTACCAATTCTCAAAAAAGAACATAATCGTCATATGGGGTCAGACTAAGCCCAGCATCCTGTTTCCAACAGTGGCGCATCCAAGTCACAAGTACCCCAACTTTAAATAGATTTCAAGATACTATTGTTTATTAATTAATAGCAGTTTATGGATTTTTCCTCTAGGAACTTATTCAAACCCAGTTATACTAACTGCCATAACCAAATCCTCTGGGATTTCCTCTGCGTGAAAAATAATTTTCTTTGATTTGTTTTAAATAAGCTGCTTGCTAACTTCATAGAGTGCCCCCTAGTCCTATTATCTGAGAGAGTAAATAACCACTTTAATCGGCTAGGCTTGGTTTTCCCCAAGTCTATCTGATTAATAACAGAACAGCGGTCTGGTAATTGGGCGTGTTACAAATTGCTGTAGAGTTATGAACTCTTCCACTAGAAACGTGCCCAAATCTTTTTTAAACCCAGATTTGATTTGATTTGATTTACATTCTGCCTTTCAGCAACCTCAAAATGGATTACATTCAAGTACTGTATGTATTTATGATAATTTACCTTACCAAATCCTCTGGCAATGAATTTCAGAGCTTAATTGTGTATTGAGTGAAAACATATTTTCTACAATTTGTTTTAAATGTGGTACTTAACTTTATAGAGCGACCCTAGTTTATTTTTTGAAAGCATAAACAACTGATTTGTATTTACCAATTCCATTTCACTCATGACGTTATAGACCTCTATCATACTCCTTTATCATTTTGGTTGCCCTTCTCTGAACCTTTCCTAGTTCTACTATATTCTTTTTGAGATGTGGCAACTTGAATTGCATACAATATTCTATGTGCAGTTGCATCATGGAGGGATACAGAGGCATTATAACATTCTCCATTCCTTTCCTACTAATTCCTAACATTTTGTTTGCTTTTTTTTTTTTTTTGACAGCCACCATATAGATCTTTTTCCTGGGTGGAAACTCCCAATATGGAACCTAACAACATATAACCAGTTTGGATTATTTTTCCAATGTATTTTAATGTAGACAAGTGCATCATTTTGCACTTGTCTACATTAAATTTCATCTGCCATTTTGATGCCCAGTCTACCAGTCTTGCAAGGTCTTCCTGCAATTTCTCACAATCCACTTGTGATTTAACAACTTGGAATAATTTTGTGCCATCTGCAAATCTGATTGCCTCACTTGTTCCTTTTTCCAGATCATTTATAAATATGTTAAAAAGCACCAATCCTAGTAAAGATCCTTTCCTCCATCAAGAAAAAACTGACCAGTCAGTTCTTACTATCTTTTATAACCAGTTCACAATCCACAATAGGACACTGCTTCCTATCCCGTGATATTTTAATTTCCTGAGGAGTCTATTGAGGGACTTTGTTAAATACCTTCTGAAAATCCAGATACAATATTTAAACCAGTTGCTCAGATGTAGCTGATGACAACATGAGGAGCGGAACAATGATCTTTAATGCGATCCTGTGTTTCTTTCACTTTCGCTACAAAATGATTATGCCCTGTGCATGAAGCATCTGCAAGTTTTTCGTAAACATCTTCGCAAAAACCTGAATGCATATCTTCTGACTCCAATGGCTATTTCAGATGCTTTGGAAGATGTATCAGAAGCATCAAAGCTGATCTAGGGCCTGATGCACTAAGGCTTTCCTCCCATTTTGCATCTATGGGGAAAGACCTTTATGAATCAAATTCCTAATTAGGCATTTCCCACATTCTTCCTCCTCCTGAAGTACAGGAGCAAAACGATCCATGGAGTCAGAAAGAAGCTGCTGGGTTAAGTTTTGGAACTTTTGAAAGTTGTTATACATATTTTGAACCATATATAGCTGATCAGCAGCTATCCTACATATTAACACAACCGAATCTAAAAACTTCGCTGTCATGGTATTGTTGTGAATGACGTAAGCATGAGCCCCTTTTTCTGTGGCATAGTTGGCGCAACCTTGTGGGCAGGGCCCCCAGGTCTGTGCTAACTGGCAAATGGGTGTTTAAGCGGGCAGGCTAAGGCAAAGTCCAGGATTCAGGGAAAGCGGCTAGCCAGGCATGGTCGGAGTCCAAAACAAAGTCAGAACCGGAGACCAGACTGAAGGCAAGACTGGTCGAGAACAAGGCTGAAGCGACAAGGCTGCAATAAAGCAAGGCTGGATAACAGCAACCAAAAGCAAGGGACCTGTTGCCAAGGTAGTTCTGAATTGCACAGCTGGGGTTTAAATACCAGACTGTGAAATATCATCAGGAGGTGATGGGGACCTTTGTTCCTGCCGCAGGGCCTTTATAGTTTGGGCGTGCCTAGAAGCAGGCAGAAGCGATGGCGGCGGCATTTTTGCCCGAGGAGCGGCAGCATTTGGCTGATGGTGCTGGGTAAGTGGGGGCCGTCCCAAGAGAGGCAGACGTAACAGGTATTTAGTAACATGGCATCTTTTCTTAGGGAGTTATTAGAAAGTGTTTTGGAACATTTGGCTTTTTTGAAAGCTGATTCCTCTACTATGAAATCATGCAGGAGCTGTACCTTTTGAAAACCAGGACAAGGCTGAACCTTGTATCTGAGATCTAATTTTTTTGCTACTGGCAACATGGGTGTTACCTACCTGTAACAAGGGTTCTCTGAGGACAGCCAGATGTCAGTCCTCATACATGGGTGACAGCAGATGGAGCCCAGCTTGGACCTTTGATATCAAAGCTTCTAGAAGTTTTGAGCCTCAGTCTAATATACAGTTACTATTTGGGAAAAACTCCAAGGGGAGGTGGGAGGGTTTTCTGAGGATTATCATCTTGCTGGCCTTGAGAATTTCTATTACAGGTAACTCATTCCATTTTTTATAAGGGCAAGTAGAATGGCAGTCATCACACATGAGCACTCAAGATATAGGCTGCCACAAACAAAAAAGGGAAAACCCAAACGCAAAACAGTGCCAGCTGGCTAGACTGCTTTTGGTGGCAACAGGTCATCCTAATGTTTTTTTTGGCAGTTTGTAACCAAAACAGTCTAAAGGAGGAATGAAATTGGATTCTATACATCAGAGACTCCATATTTATTTATTTATTTATTTATTTATTTGTATTTTTCTATACCGGCATTCACGGAGTTCGTATCATGTCGGTTTACATAAAACAAGGGGTGAGAAATACATTATAACGTAAATAACTAATAACATAAGAGTATACATTAAAAAGTAAAACAAGTGCATGGAAGAAAAAAGTTACAATAAAACGGGGGTCATTCTAACTGGGATTAGAGTTAGAGGAAAGATAAAAAATTTAACGAGAAGTAAAACATTGTAATGATTGGTAGATAGAGACTGTTTCAGTTTAATAGGAAATGTTCAGTAATGCTGCATTTGATGGTAGTGAATCTTTAAGGGTCCGGAAATGCTTTCATTATTATTTATTATTTATTATTTATTATTATTATTATTTCATTATATATGCTTTCCATATAACAGACTATTGAGTTAGGAGTCCCTATCGAAATGGTAGGGAGATGTGAACATGTGGAGAGAACTCCACGTTGCAGTTTTGCAAATCTCCTCCATGGAGGCAGATCTCTGGTGGGCTACCACCATAGCCAGGGCTCCTACACTGCAAGCCTGGACACATCTCACCAGATCCAGGCCTGTCTGGGTGTTACAGGAGATGACAACCAGCTAGCCAAATATAAACAGAAACTTGGCTACATTAATTCCAGGCTTACTGGTGTCAAATGAATCAAAAACTGGGTGGACTATCTGAGGGCTTCACGCCGCTTCAGATAGAAGACTAGGGTTGCCTTGCAATCTAAATGCAATGTCTATTCACCTTGGCAGACTGACATAAGTGTTGATCCAGCTAACTTGCTCAACCAGATAGTGGCTGAATATGGATCCCTATATGTAAGGTAGATAAGTCAGTAGGGCCTGAAGCTCACTGACTTCACATGCCAAAGTGACTGCCCCCCAAAATATTACCTTACAGGTCAGGTACTTCTGTTCACAAGAGTTCAGAAGTTCGAAAGGAGCTTTCATCAATTGAGTGAGTACTATGTTCAGAGCCCATGACATAGTGGGAGGCTTGATGGGAGACTTCAAGTGAAGCAAGCCCCGTATAAAATGGACAACCAAAGGCTGCACGGAGATGGATTTACCTTCTACATGTTGGTGATAAAGTGTCAGTTCTACTGAGGTGATGCCCGAGTTGATTCTCAACTCTATTCAGAGAGACGTAGAAGGTATTCAAGCAGTTTTTGTATGAAACAGGAGAAAGGATCACCGGACATATTCAGGGGTTGCATGGCTACTCTTTCAACTTCCATGCTGTAAGAGCCAGATCATCAATGCTGGAGTGGTATAGCAGCCCTTGATCCTGAGTGATCAGTGTTTTGGAACAGCCCAACCTGAATGGATCTCTAATGGACCTTTACCAGAGGAACAGGAACCAAATTTGACTTGGCTAACAGGGAGCAATGAGGATCATAGTTCCCCCTGTTTCCTCTGAGTTTCCATAAGGACTTGTGACCAGAGGAGAGGGTACAGAAGGCCCTAACTCTGATCTTAGGCAAACACACTCAAGGCTAGTTGCCTTGCCATGTGCTTCTCTTTTGTAACAGAGGGGGACATTTCTGTTCAGAGGAGATACAGCACATGGGTGTGGTTCACATGTGAAACATCTGGTCTGCTACTCCTCTATCCAGGGATCATAAGAGGGTTCCAAGATTGACTTAAGTTGTCTACCAGTATAGTCTTCTCGCTTACCAGATACATGACCCTTAAGACATCTCTGTCAGAGGTTGCCCAGTGCCACATCTGGAAAGTTTCCTGCCACAGGAAATATGAACCCATTCCTCCTTGCTTGTTGAGGTAGAACATAGCTACTGAAATATCTGTTTGGCCAACGAATTTGTCCTTGATCCATCTAAGCTTGAAACCTTCAGAGTATATCTACTGCCCTTAAAGTGAGAAAATTTATTTGATGAAATTCCTCCTAAGCAGACCAAAGACCCTGCATGCAGAGCCCTTTTATACAAGTCCCCCAATTCAGGTTCATTTATTTATTTAAAAACATTTCTATACCGTCGTTAAGAAGTATACCATCACAACTGTTTACACTGAGGCACATATATATATCTTAGAAAGAATTATAAGTTAATACTATATATAGGAAGTGCCATTAATGTCCAGTAACAGTTTCGTAATAAAGACTATTTGTAGAATGTTAAAGAACTTGTCCTTTTCTATGCTTCTCAGTTTTAATTGCATATATAACTCTAATGGAATGTATGTTTTGTTTTAATAAAACATGTTTATTGAGCAGAAAATGGTGCTGCGTTCTGAAGTTCCGCTGTCTGAATTCATATTTCACTATCCACCGCTCTCTTTGTAAAATGCTTGCTTGAAAAGCCAGGTTTTTAAGCCCTTTTTGAATAGTTTAAAATCTCTCTGTAGTCTAATTTCTAAGGGCATGGGTGTTCCATAGTATTGGTCCGGCTAAGGAGAGGGCCCGTTCTCTAACTTGGGTCAGTCTAGCTGTTTTAACAGAGGGGATGGTTAGGAGTGCTTTGTTGGCAGATCTGAGGTTTCTATGTGGGAAATTTATTTATTTATTTAAAGAGTTTATTGTAAACCGGCATGATGTGATACTTATCACGAATGCCGGTATAGAAAAAACTCAAATAAATAAATAAGTTCAGTTTATGAGTTCTTTCTTATTTACGAAAAGCATAGATGTGATGAATTTCAATTAGTCATGAGGTTGTATTGGAGGGCGGGGATGTTTAGATGATCCTTTGGGTGGATTGGTATGCTTTGTTGAACAACCAAGTTTTTAACTCTTTTTTTTTTTTTTTTTTAAAAGGTTTTTAGGTTTTCTTGAATTCTTAGCTTAGTCGGGAGAGAGTTCCAAAGTTTTGGGCTACCAAGGGAGATTGCTCTATTTTAGGTAGAGGTTACTCCCATGCACTCTTCATTTCCATCATCTAGCCTTTAGGGATCCACAGTGTTTATCCCATGCCCCTTTGAATTTTTTCACTGTTTTTGTCTTCACCACCTCCTTCGGAAGGGCATTCCAGGCATTCACCACCCTCTCCATTAAGAAATATGTCCTGACATTGGTTCTGAGTCGTCATCCCTGGATTTTAATTTCTTGATCCCTAGTTCTATTGCTTTCTTTCCAACAGAAAAGATTTGTCAATTGTGCATCATTAAAACCTTTCAGGTATCTGAAGGTCTGTATCATAGCTGATCTCATGGCTGAATACAAAGAGTTCACCAAGAACATGTTTCACAGTCCTTGACCAGGGGTCTCTTATTACAGTGTGATGTGCTAACAGATGTTTTATAGGGAACAATTACATTCCCTTCTCTTCTGTGTGAATAGCAGTCTCATGAAGTTGCCAAAATCATCACAAGGCTAAAGACTCCAACTTTGTCTTGCTTTAGATCTGTACTTATGGTTCAGCCTATGTACATAGCAGTAGGTCTCAAGTTCAATGATGCATATCCTTGTTTAGGGTCACTGGTGTTTCTCCTATACTTTTATCCTTGGTGAACTGGGTTGGATCCCCATGGGCCTCCAAGCGAGAGGAAAATTCCTCCTGTAGAAGTTTCTGATGCTGAGTGGCTGCTCAAGTGCTTTTAGTGGACGATTTGGAACAGTATCCAATAGGCATATGCTCCTCCCTGGCCATGGATAGTAGGTCTGGAGCAGCAATGAAAAGAGGGCAGTGGCCTAATCACCATGCCACCATTTCCTTGACCCTACTTGCCAATGAGATTCTATTATAGTTGTATTTGCCAACTTGCAAGACAGCTCCGCAACTCAGCTTCACATCTTTCATGGCAGGAAGACTGTCAATCTGGAAAATATAAAAAATCTGGCATACAACAAAAAAATTAAGGTAATGATTAAAGTGACATTTTTTTAAACTACTTTCTTATTTCTATTGTTATGCCTCTAGGAGGCACTACTGCAAGTTACTCTGTGGAATAATAGTGCACAACAGAGCAAAGCAGGAATGCCGATAGATAATATAAGGCAAATAAAAAAAATGCTTTCCTGTATTCTTCTTCTGGCTTTTCTTGCTTTCTATAATAAACAGTATTATTGAGAAATATAAAGGCTGTGAGTGCTTTCTATAACAAGCCAGCCAGCGCAGCGAAGCCCCTGAGTGCCACGAGCCTCAGGCAGTAAATTGGGAACTTCTTGTGAGGTAAGAAAGGTAACAACTAGAAAAGTCCCTGCCCTGGAGGTGAGGCAGGTAGGGAACTTGGAAGTCGCTGAGACAGCCCCCGGGATTTCAACATATTGGTGCCATGACTCTGATGATTTAAGGCAGCTGCTGAACTTGCTGACGAAATGACAGTTGCAATCACTGGGGTAAGTTTCAGTTTTGTTTTAATATTTTATATTATGATTAATTCATGCGCTCTACTTATTAGTTTAGTGAGTAATCTTTTGCATTTCTTACTTAAAATGAGACCGTTTTGTTCAGAGAGGGCTGCCCCCGTCCCGGCAGTGGCACAAACACCTACATGCTGATCTCGTACATTGTGAGATCTGCATAGAGAAAGTGCTACTCTTGCACATTCCGAAAGATTAGACAGAACCACAGAAATGTAAAAAGTGGTCGGACCAGGGTACGGGGGTATAGGTTGTTGAGTTATGGAGGAGAAGGGAGTTCATGAAAATAGGTCAAGGGCGTGGCCTGCTTTGTGAGTGGGGTTAGTTATGATTTGATGGAGGTCCATCGCATTGAAGGATGAAAAGAGCGACTCGCAGCTGTGAGTGAGGGGAAACAAGTCAATACCCTTGCTTATTCACAGGTAGGGTTATTGTTGTTTGAGTTCGTGGTGTTATTACTGTTATGTTACGATGGGATTGCAGTATAGATTTTTAGTGTCTTTTTTGTGGGGTTGTGTGTTAGTTCACATGCTCTCACTGGCTCCCTCACAACCTCTGAGCCTCTCTCATTCCTCTGCTGCCACTGTCACTGCTGCTGCGTGGCTATTGGGGAGGTGCTGATTGCTGCTACTGGCACTGAAGCCCATTCTGCTGCCTCCTCTGTGCAGGCCCCGTGGGCTTCCAGTTCCTCCATGCTGATCTCGTACATTGTGAGATCTGCATAGAGAAAGTGCTACTCTTGCACATTCCGAAAGATTACATGTGCCAATCAGTAAAAAGTAATTTATTTTTTTTTTACATTTGCTGTCTGATCTTAGTTTTCTAATCGGTTGGTCACAGGCTTTTTTTTCCCACCTTCCATTTCTTATTTTTTTTGCCAATTCCTTTTATATTACCTTTTTTTCTATTTTTTCTCTCTGTCTTCTTCCCTCAAACACACAGTCAGGTTCTCATTCTCACATGCTTTCTCTCTCTCTTTCACACACCACTCACTCTCACATGCTCTCTCTCATACAATCATTCATACACAGTCTCTCACTGGCACATGCTGTCTGAGTCTCACACACACACAGGCTCTCTCTCACTCCCACATGCTGTCTTGCTCAAGCACAGACTCTCATTGTCACATGCTCTCTCTCATACAATCATTCATACACACAGTCTCTCACTGGCACATGCTGCCTGAGTCTCATACACACACAGGCTTTCTCTCACTTCCACATGCTGTCTTGCTCAAACACAGGCTCTCATAGTCACATGCTGTCTCTCTCACACACACAGAGGCTCTCACATGCTGTCTCTGCAAACATTCAGGTCTTCACTCCCACACACAGTCTCTCAACTCATCTCATACACTCACACATACACACTCTACAAACCCTCAGCCTCTCTCACCCCTCTGGGCCTCCTCTTCACGGACCATTGCAGGCTGGGCTCTGCAGCGGCCCTGGTCTTCTCGGGCCGCGCTGCTCCTCTTCTGCATGTGGCTGATGCTCCTCCTCCTTCCTCCCATGCAGCTCCGGCAACATTTTGCTTCCGGGGCCGCGCAGGCAGGAAGGAGGAGGAGCACCTGCACGTTTAGACGCGACTGTTTTCTTCGGGCCGTGGTGACGTGAGCTCCACCACGGCCCTGCTGATCTTCTTGCTGTGTGTATCCGGCACACAGCACAGCAGTAGTTCACCGCTCAGCCGCGACGTGCTAATTGGCTTTTCGGGTCGTGCCTCCTCCCTTTTGGGGAGGAGGCACGACCCGAAGGAGGGTGAAGAAGGGTTGATAAGCAATCTCTCAATACGAAATATAAGCACATGGGCAGAGAAGATGGGACTCAAACCCTCTATTGATTACCTGGTTCTCAATGCCATAACTAGAAAGACCTGTTACCCCACTGCTCCTCACTTCATAACTGGTTGGCCACCTGCAAGGTGTCAAAATCTTCACCAAGCTGGATTTAAAAGGAGCTTATAATTTAATTTGCATCAGATAAGGGGACAAATGGAAGACCGCCTTCAATACTCGAGACAAGCACTACGAATATCTCATGTCCTTTGAGCTTTGTAATGCTCCAGTCATGTTTCAAAATACGTTGAATGAAATCTTTCGAGATCTCCTCTATTCCTACGTAGTGGTATATTTGGATTGCATCCTTATCTACTCGCAAGTCCCTGGTGTCACACCAGCAACATATTAAACAAATAATCCAACAACTTCAAGAAATGTCTCTGAACAAGCGCAGTTTCCTTTTCCGAGCTATATTATTTTTTGGACTGGCTTCCTGATGGATCACACTAAGCAGAAAGTCATTCTAAACTGCTGGCCCTAGCCAGTCTGTCTCTGCACCCTGCAATGCTTCCTGGGCTTCACTATTACCGTTAATTTATTCCTGGGTATTCCACTCTTGCAGTGCCCCTCACTGCCTTGACCAGAAAATGCAATGACACTCAAAATTGGCTCAAGGAAGCTATCAATGCCTTCCAGGCTCTTAAATACACCATCTCTCAAGGTCCCTGCCTGCAACATCTGGACCCTGATCATCTCTTCGTGCTAGAGGTAGATGCCTCTACCCTTGGGGTCGGGATTGTCCTCAGCCAACAAAACACTGAAGAGAGCCTCCTGCCATGCACCTCCTCCTCTAAGAAGTTTTCCCCAGCAAAGAGGAACTACACAATTGGGGATCATGAGTTCCTGGCAGTGAAGTTGCCATTGGAAGAATGGCAGCACCTCCTTGAGAGTGCCAAGCATCGGATCAAGATCTACACAGACCAGAAAAATCTGAAGTATCTTCAGCAAGCTCAACAAGTTAACCCCAGACAGACCTACTGGCCTCTCCTATTATTGATTCAATTTTGAGCTCTGCTACCAACCAATGTCCAAGAATCAGAGAGAACATGCTCTCTCTTATTCCTTCCAAATGGAAGATACCACTGAGGCTCCTCGACACATCATTGTATCCTGCGAGAATCAGTCGCATCAGCTACACAGATTTCCCCAGGGAAAAACAGTAGCGCCCAAAACACTTTGGGCACAAGTGTAAAAATGGCCTCATGACTATCACCTGGCAGGACATTCCAGAGTAACCAGTACTCTCGAACTCCTCCAATGCCTTTATTGATGGCCACAGTAAAGATGGATGTAAAGAAATATGTGGAATCCTACCCCGTTTGTGTGCAGCATAAATCTGCTCATGCCAGACCTTGGGGAATGTTACAGCTGTGGATTTCCCCCTCTCACACGGCTCCACTGCGATATGGTTTGTAGTGCATACATTTTCCAATATAGCACATTTCATATCACTCCCTGGATTACTTTCTGCTCCTGAGCTGGCCCACCTGCAACAGTGCCACCTGTTCATCCAGCATGTCTTCAGGTTACACGGATTACCCTCTCATATCCTATCTGATTGGGGCATCCAGCTTACGGCCCGTTATAGGAAGGGACTCTGCCAGAAATTTGGCATCACCTTGGACTTTACATCCGCCTACCATCCACAAGGCAATAGGCAAATAGAGAATGTATCAGGACATCAATACCTTTCTCCGCCTATATTTCAACGAATGACAAGATTGGCCACTTTGCTACCATGGGCAGAGTTCTCACATAATCATGTGAGTAGTATCACTGGCTCCTCCCGTTTCAAGTGATCTACCGCAGGCATCCTGGGGTCCCTCCACCTCTTCCTCTCTATGTGTTCTGTCCAGCAGCCTGCCTTACAGAACAGGAACTCCAAGACCACTTGGCCCGCACTAATCAACTATTCATCAAGGCTGCTGATGAAGCAAAAAAACAAGCAGATGCCCAATGTAGATCAGCTCCACAATTCCAAATGGGGGATCTGGTACGGCTCAGTGCCCAGCACCTATGTCTTCACATTCCCTCTCTCCAGCTGGCTCCTTGCTTTATAGATCCCTTCCCAGTCTTGCATCAAATAGGTCCAGTGATGTATCAACTCAAACTTCCAACCACTTTGAGGGTACACATCATATTCCATGTCTCTTTGAAGCCACTGGTTCTTTCCTGGCCATCCCCAAGACATTCCAAACCTACAGACATTTCCTCTGAAGAGGATATTCAGTATGATGTTCAGGAAATTCTAGATTCTCGTACACAATGCAATAAATCACATAAATGAATAAAAAAACCCAAATAAATTGGAGTATCTCATCACATGGAAACACTACAGACCAGAAGTGAATTCCTGGGAACCTGCAACCAATCTCAATGCACCTCTTCTGGTGAAAGAGTTCTACCAGCAAATCCCCTCTAGGCCGAAACCTCAAACTTTCGAGGGAGGCCTAAGAGGGGGTACTCTTACATTTGCTTGCTTGTGGGACAACCCCGTGACCCTGTGCACTTACCCCTAAATACCACCTCACACACATGGCATGGGCACCACTGCCATGCCAGCTCTGCTCCCTTTAGGCGTGCATATACACCAGCCTCTGGATCTTAAAGAGAATGAGATAGGAAACAGACTGCGGTGCCCCTGGATGACATCTTCAGAATGGCATCTGTCATTTTCTCCACACTGCCAGAATATCCTATGGGTGACACCATAGTGAAGTGTGCTAAGGTGATTTCAATTTTGATAGGAAAACTAATAGTAACAAAATTCAAATTTTGTTTTTGTTTTTTTTAAGAGACTCAGAAAGAGAAAAATGCTTTAGTAAAAAAAAAATATATATATAGAATAACTGAAAAGCTGACAAACAGCTAGAGAGAATCAAAATTAGTCCCTTTCACACAAACAGAAGAAAAAAAGACAGAAGAAACTCATGAGACAGGAAAACCTTCTTGCGTTTTCTGCATAAGTGCTTTTCCGCATCAGCGCCATTGGATGGCATCACCCACCTGTTTACTGTCCCACTTCTCCATAAAGAATTTCCTACAAACTTTGTGGACTCTACTAGTCATTTTATCTTCAGAACAGACTCCCTTCACCACCACATGATGAATTGTTGCTCAATCAGTTCCTTAACCCTGTTAAACCTTGGCCTACTCCTATACCATCTAGCTTGCTTATTAGTCTTCTGTGCCTAACAGGGTAAAGAAAACCACTAAAATTCAGATAGACAATATTTACTTCACGTCCCTGATCCACTACTTTTGTCACCTAGTTAAAAAAAACTAATTTTCTCTGACAGGATCTTCCTTTCATGAAACCATGTTGTCTGCTGCCCTGTAATTTACTATTTTCAAGGTGCTGCACTTTTTTTTTTTTGTTTTTTGTATTGCTTCCATGGTTTTGTCCACTACTGATATCACACTAATGGATCTGTAGTTGCATGCTTCCTTGTCCAAATGTCTTTGCTAGAATTCGACCACTAACTGCAGAGCATTCTGTAATGCTTAATCAGCGAGGTCTACTACTAGGCAGGAAAATAATTTCAGGCTATGATTAGTGACATGGCAAAACGATATTTATTTAGAAAGACTTTTTATAAAATCTGTTGCATTTCAAATATATCATTGAGTACAGTAGCTTAGGCTGTAAAAACAAGGAGGCCAATTTTCAAAGGGTTTAGGTTCCTAACTTTTAGAATTAGGCTCCTAAGGCTGTGTTCCTAAATTTAGGCACCTAGTTTCACTAGGAATTAGGTAATTACAAGGGGTGGAGTTAAGGCAGACAAAGTTTGGAGCTTTGCACTGATTTTCAAAACTAGACACTTAATTTAGGGGTTTAATTCTAGCAGGCCTAAATTTAGGACCCTCATTTTTAAGCTCCTAAATTTATGTGAATTTTCAGCTGAAAACTTTGGCCCTTGATATGTGTGAGAACCAACATGGAGACGGCAACTGACCCAGAATCCTCTGCTATCTTAGCTTTTCTGGCTATGTGAACTTCAAATGTCTTACTGAGCCTGACCTGGAGGAATTCCAAGGACATCTGGACAGCAGTTGAAGCTGCTAATACTTTGTGATGCCTAATTATAGGGTCACAAAAGCAGAAGGAAACGGTTGGAACTTCAGGCTAGACTATCACACTACATGGGCATCTGTAAACACAGCCTAAGATGTGATAATTGCCCTGACCAACAAGATTCTAACAGAACAAAGGACTATCTACAGAGTGATGGTAAATGGGCCCCACCTTGGAGAAATAATCAGGGTAGTTTAGGGATAATATCATGCTGTTGACATGACAATCAATGTAAATTATTCTCTGGGTAGTCAAGCACTTTTAGACATTCTAACCTAGTACTGTATTGTATTTTACGTATAAAAGAAGCAGCAGTTCATGTATACAACAAGATGCTGGTGGTCAGTTTGTCAGATAAGTGGCATCAGCATCTCCCAAGAATACTTATATTGATCAATAAAAATTATACTTTCTACAAAATCAAAGTGTTCTTGTATCCCTGGGTAAGCATCATAAAGAATGGCTTGGTGCTTAACACCCTTAAGTTCAGCTGAAATTAGGTGCCAAACTTCATGACTAAGCTAGGGTATTTTTCCCTGAGAGAAGCCATGGTAAATGACAAAGTCATGGTAAGTGACACTGCCACTATGTGACCCCTGTGGTAGTTTTCCCCATGAGAAAATATCGCAGCCATAGTATTTTCCCATGGGGGAAAAATACCGTGGCAGCAAAAGTCCCCCAAAAAACATGCAATGATGGCCTCAGGACTGTGGGTCCACCATTGCTTAAAGGGGCCAACGGCTCCCAGTAAGGCCCCCCTCCCCTGAGAATAATGCAAAATCCCGTGGGGTCTGCACAGAACCCTTGTCCTACCCCACCACCACCCTTGCAGGTGGCCCATTCTGTAATAAAAAAAAAAAAACAAAAAAAAAACAACTTTTGAAGATCAGTGCAAGCCCTGCCCCCTGATTCCAACCCCCTCCTTCAATAAAAAAAAACATCCAGCCCTTGGATTCTGCATTACTCTCAGAGAAGGGTGAAGGCTTACTCCAGACCATTAGACCCTTTAAGGCTAAGCCCTGGGATCATCGAACCTCTGGAATTGTAGCTAACTTCAAATCAAATAATGCAACTTGTGAACTATTTGGCACGTTGCATTATTTGGATTTGCATAGTTTAAGGTAATTGGCAAACATTTGCATGCTAATCAGTTCATTTAAGTATGTGCACTGCCATTGCTAGAATAACACGAGATATTTCAAATATCTTGCATTATCCCTGCATTAAGCCAGGGGTCAGGGCTTGCACCATCAGAAAGACAGCCTAATGTAGCTTAGGGAATATAAGCCTCTTGAGTACTTAGGAGCCTAAATTTAGGAGCCCAGCTTTTATGAGTATCTGCCCCAAAGTTTAAGAAAGTTTGCTTAATGCACACAATTCAGAGAGGTGTGGTACATGATAGATAAGTAAACACTTACCTAACTCTCTCAGGGTTAAAAAGGGCCAGGTTCCATGTCAGAGAACCACCCCAGTCATGGCCAATAAATGTAGCCTGTGAAATTCCCTATGGAAATGAGTGGGAAAAACCAAAAGTGATCAGAAAAAGAAGTGCAGTTAATAAATCACATAGTGAGATATCCTATGCAGTGTGAAGGAAATGCACTGTACTCATTTCCCCATCTTTAATCCAGCTAAGAACTGTATTCATGCAAACCAGTCTCAAATGTTACTAAAAATCATTCAGTAAATATAAACATGTAACATGCTAAGATAATTTAAACATGTTCCTGGTGTACTTGACACACTTGTGAGAATCAACCTAATAAACGAAGCTTGATCGATGTGCCGCACGTCGGTCTCAGCGAGCGTCAGCTGAATATCAACATGGCGGCGTCGAGCGGCAGCCAGGTGCGGCAGCCAGTAGTGAGGAAGGAGAGAGAGAGGGGGAGGGGACTGAGTGAGAGGGAGGGAGTGGGAGGGAGGAGAGAGTGTGGGTGGGAGGAGGGAGGAGAGAGTGGGAGGGAGGGAGGAGGAGAGGGAGGGAGAGGTGGGGAGGAGTGAGGGGGGAGGCAGAATGAGGGGGAGGTGAGAGACAGAGGGATGTGAGTAAGTGGAAGGGTAAGAAGTTGTGGAGCAGAGAAAAAGGGAGTGAAGGAGGGCTGAGGGAGAGGGGATGGGATTGAGAGAGAGCGTGGGGAGTGACTGAGGGAAGGGGAGGAAGGTGAGAGTGAGGGGAGGGAGGCAGTGGGAGACAGAGGGTGAGTAAGGCTGAGTGGAGGGAAGGGGATGAGTGAACGAGGGGAAGGGGGAGTGAGGGAGAAAAAGTGTAGAAGGGTGCTGTGTTCGAAAATGGACTGAAAAAAATTAATGTAGCCCGTTTTTAACGGCTTAATGGCTTGTTAAGAAATAATATACAACACACAAGTCTTTCTGAAAATTACCTCCATAGATTTCATCTAGTTTTGGCAAATCTATATAAATAAAAATGTTAAATAGTTTGTACCAAATCGCTAATCTCAGCAACCACTTAACAGATCGCGTTCAAATTTGGACACAGTTTCACCTCACATATGGGAAGGATCTTCTTCACTTACTTACATATATGTCACACCGGGGGCTGGTAAAAACTTTTAAAATTTGGTTCCACAAAACAGCGACATCTGGTGGATGTAAGCGGAAGCTCTTACACCTTACACAAATGCTCACATCCCACACACGTGACCAATGTTTGCGATTCACACACCCTCCGAGCAGACACAAAACCACCCTCCTCACACCCTGCCCCCCGCATGCCAGTGCATGCCAGTGTACTTATTCACACACCCTCAAAAAAA